>NC_041738.1:29274196-29354196 GCF_004115215.2 Ornithorhynchus anatinus | reverse complement strand
GCCCCAGTGAGTTAAAAAATTTACACTCTCCTTCTTTCTCCACCCTCTCTCTCTCTTGCTCCCTCTTCTCCACCCCCACCCCCTGTCTCTTGCTTATTATTTTCTTATTTCTAAAAGTGTCTATTCTTGTTTGGCCCAGCCCATATTAAGTTAACCTGAAAAAGGTTCAGTCCCTTTGTTTCAGTGATTTGTGATGTGATGTTGCTGCTCATATTTCACTTAGTGTTGTTTAAATTGCCAATCATGGATCTTGCATTCTATCTGCTGTCAGATTGGTTTGGATTATCACCTTGGATGGGGGGTTCAGGATTTTCCCTATGTGGCGAGTACTTTTACATTCCACTTTGCAAAATCACATTATTCTAATGAGAATGCAAATGAAAGAAAAGCTGTGTGGAATGGCTATAGATGAGTTGCTTGTCAAAAATGTTTTACTTTAGGAGGAAAAAAAAAGAGAGAGAGCTTGCTCAACAGAGTAATGCAGTGCGTGTTCTAGATGGACTCCTCTCTTTGGAGCTGTGGCACATGGCCAAATCTCAAGGAAACACATCTTCATTGATGTGCCTATTGTTACTGGTTCTTATTCACGGTATTTAAACAACTCATGCAGGTTTTGACAGCTTTTTTTAATATTTACATAAACCATTTTACTGCAGGGAAATTTTCAAAGACCACGCGTGTCTTGGGATGGGAAATACAAATTTGGGGTCAGGCAAAGGTGGATTTTGGTAGGGAGGGGAAACCTGCATTTTTAACTTCTCAGCAAAAATAAGGTGGGCCTGGGAAAAAGAAAGCCTCTTAAACTTATTGCACTGTAAAATGTAAATCATACCCAACAAAACATAGTTATTGTCTCTGAAGGTAAATTTACGAAGTGATGGAACCCTTGAGTTGTTGTGTAGGGGCCAAAGTGGGTAGAGGGAGTCTGTCTGGAAGAGAAAATTAGCCTCACTGAGGGATTCTAGAGCACTGTGCAAAGATAACCTTTAATTAGGTTTAACTATGAATATGTCGTCCTAGGCAGACTTGGATTTCTATTGATTCGTTGTAATGGGTTAAAAACATAACGTGACATTTCATATCACCATAAGTAGGTCTTTCTGACAGCCTCAGGTCTGATTGTTAATATTCTTACAGCTATTTACCTCTGTCAGCAAAGAAAAGACAAACAGGTCAGTCAGCCTGACTCTGTCGATTCCTCAATACAATTTCCATTCCGTGTTGTCTGAAATGGTGTATTTTCTAGGTGGACTAAAGTAATTCAGGTCCCTCTGTGAATACAGGACCTGTCAGCTCTGTAACAAGGCAGATACAAAAATAAAGTTTCCCATGACCCAAAATAAAATAACAGCTTCAGATTAAATGGAAGAGCGATGGAGACTGGTAAGGAGAGGTTCCCGGTGGGGCGGCTGCCCTCCCGTCAGTCAATCAGGCACTGGCTATTGTTAATGATACCCGTCTGCAGTGCCTGACTTTCTACCCGAGTCTCTAGTTCATTTATTTTCTTAATAAGACATTAATTTTCCTATGTATGGCATTAGCGTACAACACATTTTTTTTAGGGAAGATGTTATCTTTATGGAGTTGACTTATTTGCAAACTTAACATAAGCTTTCAAACCCACAGAAAATATGGCACCATGTTTGTATTTAAAATGCATTTTTAAAATCTAGTGATTTACTGTTAATTTACTTACCACCCAATAATACAAGGATAAAAATAATTTATACTCCCATTTTAATTAAAAACAAGCTTTTTGCTAAAAAGACAGGAGCTCGGTTTAGTGATTACAACCCAGAACCAAAAAGTAGGAGGCTTCTGATGCCTGATGAGGGTACAGGCTATGTGATCTTGAGTACATGTTCTAGCCCCAATGAACCTGGATTTCCAAGATTTCAGGAATAGACTGATTGATCATCAGTAGAGCCACATAAGCTCCTCCGTTAGATTGTTAGCTTCTTTTGGGCAGGGTTCGTGCCTAGCGACTCTGTCGGTTTGTACATCCTCAAGTGCTTAGTACAGTGCTCTGCATACAAATAAATACCATTGATTCATTGATTGATCACCATGAGATACCGTGCAGGGTCTAAGTCTTGGACCTCAACAAATTTAAGAAGTTATTTGGAAGGTACTTTGGCTTCTTGAAGGAAAAGGGTAGATGAGGATCCTGTAATGAAAAGTGGGCTCACTCAAAGGGATAAACTTTACCAAACTCAGAACTTCCACTTGGGTTAGCGTGATTCACTGAAAATAGGCGTGGTCCTTAATTAAATAATAATATTTATGTTATTTGTAAAGCACTTACTAAGTGCCAGACACTGTACTATGCGCTGGGGTAGGTACAAGCAAATCGAGCTGTATACAGTCCCTGTCCCACATGGGGTTCACAGTCTCAAGCCCCATTTTACAGATGAGGTAAATGAGGCACAGAGAAGCGAAGGTCACGCATCAGAAAAGTGATGGAGCCGGGATTAGAACCCATGACCTTCTGGGTCCCAGGCCCGTGCTTTATCCACTAAGCCATGCTGCTTCTCTAAAAATACCTGAGTTACCCATAATTGGGTTCAGCTTTGGTTTTCTCTTGGATTTTTAGTCTGCAACCCCCTCACCCGCCAAACTATTCTATCCTTCCTGGATCATCTTTCTAAGATGTCATTCTGAACACACTACTTGGCTCCTAATAAATCTATCTTAAGGATAATAATAAAACAACAATAAGGATAAGGGCAGTATTTGTTAAAGTGTTCACTACATGCCAAGCACTTTCCCTAGCACTGGGGAAGATAAAAATAGTCAGGTTGGACACAGTCCCCATCCCTCAAGGGCCTCACAGACTAGGGGGTAAGAGGGAGGACAAGTTTTTCACTCCCATTTTACAGATGAAGAAACTGAGGCCCAGAGAAGTTAAGTGACATGCCCAGCTCCCACAAAAAGCAGATAACAGAGCCAGAATTAGAACATAGGTCCACTGATTCCCAGGCCTGTGCTCTTTCCACTAGACCTCATTGCTTCTCTGTTGGCTACAAGTATCTCTCCAAATTAAACAGAAGCTTATGTAATTGGCTTCCAGGAGCATGGACCTGGGAGTCAGAGGTCATGGGTTCTAATCCCGGCTCCGCCACTTATCAGCTGTGTGACTTTGGGCAGATCGTTTAACTTCTCTGTGCCTCAGTTGTCGCATCTGTAAAATGGGGATTAAGACTGTAAGCCCCATGGGGCACAACCTACCTTGTATCTACCCCAGTGCTTAAAACAGTGCTTGGCACATAGTAAGCACTTTAAAAATACCATAATTATTATTAGTATTATTATTTTCAATCAATGGCATTTATTGAGTACTTACTATGTGCAGAGCACTCTACTAAACTCTCTCCTTCTTACATATGTGTTCTCCACCTTCCAGCCCACACTCTTTGGTCCTCCCAAACTCATATTATGCTTTGTTCTCAACTCTCCCATCTCCCACCTACTGCTTCAATCCCTTACCTGGAACTTTCTCCCCGATCAGATCCAGAGGTCAACATACCTTCCCATTTTCTACCTCTTCCAAGACGCGCTCCCCAACTAAAACCACCACCACTGATTAAGCCATTCTAATAGTTACCCAGAGCACTTTATCTGCATACCACCACTCTTGATATGTAATGAAAGTAATAATGATTGTGATATTTTGGTGAAGCACTTACTTTTTGCCAAGCACTGTGCTAAGCACTGGGGCACTTAAAGATAATCAGTTTAGATGTGGTCCCTGTGCCACGTGGAGCTCACAGTCTAAGGGGGTGGAAGAACAGGTATTTGATCTCCATTTTACAGATGAGGAACCCGAGGCATGGAGAAGTTAAGTGATGTGTCCAAAGGTCACACCACTGGCAAGAGACAGGGCAGGGATTAGAACTGAGGCCCTCTGACTCCCCGGCCCATGCTCTTTCCACTAGACCACACTGCTCATGTATATTTTACCATGACACTGTATAAGTATCGATTAACTTAGTCCATTTATATTCATTACTTCATTTATTCATTTTTCATTTTTTCTTTTGCTGTTAACAGTTGCTTTTATATCAGTTTAAACCTGGTAATCTCCTTCATTAAGTTGTAAACCCCGAAGAAAAAAGCTGTCCTTCCTTGTACTCCATCAAGTGCCTAGTACAGAGCTCTTTGTTCGGTAGGTGCTCAGTAAGTATAATTAATTAATATCAGTTTCACCACTTATCTTTAAGTCTGCATCTCCATCGGCAAAGAGAAGGAAGGAGTTGAGTAATGAATTCAGGAATTCAGCCAGTCCACAGTTCTGAATTTACAGGGCTGTGTTAAACCCACCCACTTTACTTTGGCTGCACAGATCTGGTCTAAAAATATATGTTGAATGGCAGTGGGAGAATTTGTTTGATTTAAACAGCTTTAAGAATCTGATTTTAAAAGGACACTAAGCAGATGAGTTTCGCCACCAGCTATTTATTTCTAAGCTTTATATAGGGACTTTTTCTTTGACGAACCAATCAATTAACATTTATTGAGTCCTATCAAAGGTTTAGCCACTGTACAACATAAAAGCACATATGTCTCCATTCTATGCTCCTTTGAGCGCTATTTCCTTGGATTCTGGCGTAGACCTAGGTAGGTGGTCTTGAAATAAAATGGTGGTGGGTTTTTCTCAGTTCTGTACCTCAGGCTGTATGAAGCGAAGTTTTGCCGCACTAGATATACCTCCTTCAAAATGAAGCAGGTGGACCAAGGTGAAGTGATAAGATTTTTTTTTAATGGTGTTAAGCGGTGGCTATGTACCAGGCACTGCACTAAACACTGGAATAGATTCAAGGTAATCAAATTCGACACACAGGACTCACAGCATAGCCCCATTTTACAGATGAGGCAACTGAGGCATAGAGAAGTTAAGTGAATTACCTGAGGACACACAGCACACAAGTGGCAGACCTGGGATTAGAACCTGGGTCCTCTGGGATGACTCCCCCAGACACGTGCTCTTTCCACTAGGCCATGCTGCTTCTCCATTCTCTCTTCTTCTGTTTTCTTTCCTATAATTTTGGTTTTCAAAAAAATAACCCTCTAGACCTAGAGAAGCTATCTTCAAGGGAGAAACACCAATGGAGAGAGAAAGATACATCTTTCTCTTTTGTGAAATAAACCATTCATTCATTCATTCAATAGTATTTATTGAGTGCTTACTATGTGCAGAGCACTGTACTAAGCGCTTGGAATGTACAAATCGGTAACAGATAGAGACAGTCCCTGCCCTTTGACGGGCTTACAGTCTAATTGGGGGTAATGTGGGTATTTGTTAAGCGCTTACTAGGTGCAGAGCACTGCTCTAAGCGCTGGGGTAGATACAGGGTAATCAGGTTGTTCCACGTGAGGCTCACAGTCTTAATCCCCATTTTCCAGATGAGGTAACCAAGGCACAGCGAAGTTAAGTGACTTGCCCACGGTCACAAAGCTGACAAGTGGTGGAGCCAGAACTCTAACCCATGACCTCTGACTCCCAAGCCCGGGCTCTGTCCACTGAGCCACGCTGCTTCTCATTATATGCTTTATTAGGAAAACAACCCCACCCTTCTCCAACCCTTCATTAACTGAGATGGAGGGAAACAGGACAAAAGGACAAGTCTCATTTAGAGTTTTCACTGCAGAGGAAAATTTTCTTTACAGAAATTCTCAAAACAAAGACTTTGGCTTTTACTCGCTGTGCCCCAATATCATCTATCTCACCAGTGACCCTTTTCCCATGTCGTCCCCCTCGTCTGGAACTCCTTCCACTCCAAATACGCCAGACCACCACTCTCTCTACCATCAAAGCATTACTAAGATCACATCTCCTCCAAGAAGCCTTCCCTGATTAAGCCCTCTTATCTCCAGCTCACTTGTCCTTCTGTGTCGTCTATGCACTTCATTCTTGAATCTGTGGGCACTGGATATTCATCCCACCCCCAACCCCACAGCACTTGTGTACATATCTTTAAATCGTATATTATAAATTACCTATTATTCATATTAATGTCTGCTTCCCACTCAAGTATGCAAGCTCATTATTAGACCAGAAGCATGTCTGCTAATTCCGTTGTATTGTACTCTCCTAAGTTTTAGTACAGTTCTTGCACATAGTAAGCACTCAATAAATACAATTGATTGATCGATTGATTGATTGCCCAGGATTACAGAGAGTGGCGGAGCCAGGATTAGAACCTAGGTCATCTGACTCCCAGGCCCTTTCTCTTTCCAATAGGCCATGCTACTTCTCCCTTCATTCATTCATTCTGCATTCCGAAGTCTTTGCCCATAATCTCCACCCACTCTTTTGCCCTTGATCCTCTGCCTCCCAGCTACCTGGTTGGTTGCTAGCCCCTACTTGCAGCTCTGAAACCCGGCCCCCACATTGGGCCTGAGGATCTTACAGGATCTCTGTGACCCTTCAAAGGACTGTGCAAGCCACTCTCCAGCTCTGGCCTGAACATTGGAGGAAATACCTGTAGAGCCGAGACAATGGTCACACTTCGGAAGACTTGATAAGATTGCCGACAAGGACTTCCCTGGGCATGGAGGGTTGGCGTACCAGCTCAGGCTGGACCTAGACTTTTGCATTTCGGCAGCTTCTGGACTGGGGAACAGCAACCTCCAACCGTACCAGACACACACAGACCACAGACACACATGCACCCCACCCCCCGATCTCCCCTTTTACCTGGCAGGAAAGGAGGCTGCCAAGCCACTTAGATGCCCAGTGTTCTGTAATGTTTAAGACTGGCACTGAGCATTTACATTCCAAATGACCACCAGTCTACACACATACAAATACATACACACACACACACACCACACAACACAACATGCGCACGCCCTCACACCCTCCCTTCTGTGCACCTTATTCTTCTCTCCCATCGTCTTCTGTCCTCTCCCACAGTTACACCACACACATGCACACTATTTTAGGTCAGTCAGCAATCCATCCTTGTTTCTGTGGTTTCTGGCTATCTTTTTTCCTTCCTTCAAGTCACTCATTCTGAATATTCCCTCATAATTACTTCTATTATTTTCTCCTAAATTTCCACCTTTCAAATCAGGCGAGGCCAGAATTGAGGTACAGCATAGATTCTTAATCTATTGCACCCAGACTCAATCTTAACGAAAGTGTTCAATATTTTCCAACCCCTATATTTCCTCTCATTCTCTAGAATGAAAACATTGCCTGCTTGTGGCAGCAAAGGATCAACTTGCCCAGGAAAGTTCTCCTTAAGTATTTAGGGCTCGGGGTGGAGTTCCAATGAAATTCCAGTGGGAACAGCTTGTCCCTAATGCTCTTTGCTTTTTGGCTACCAAAGTGAAGACTGTCGTGGGAGGGAGCAGAGAGTACAGTAGGGAACACACTGAACACAAGAGACAAATGGGTAAAAGGAAGCCTTCCAGAATAGAGGGATAGGAAGGTGACAATGAAGGGTTGAGGAAAGAGAACAAAGGAAGACTGGGAGAGAGAGACAGAAGGAATTTGACCTTATTGCAAGGCTCTGTTTTCACACTGAGACTCCTAATCTCAGATAGTCTTTGTCATTCATAGCGATGAAGGTCTATTTCAAAATTACCCATCTCCTTAACCCGATGTAGAGTCAAATTTCTGAGATATCATCAATGCCAATGGCATGTATTGAATACCCAGAAGTCAAGGAGTTTCTGATTAGGAGATGGATGGGTCAACTTTGAATAGTTGGGAGACATGGACTGAACTTTTTTTAGTGTCTTTGTACACTTGGTATTCACTCCACCTTCAGCCCACAGCATTTCTGTATATATCTGTAAATTAAAAAAAAAATTACATTAATGTTTTTCTCCCTCTCTACACTGTAAACTCACTGTGGGCAGGGAACGTGTCTACTGTCTCTGTTGTACTCTCTCAAGGGCTTAATACAGTGCTATGCACACAGTAAGTATTCAATAAATACCATTGATTGATCATTGACTGCCTATTTTGTGTGCCTGCTCTATGTTCTTGGGAGACAGATAGTTATACAAAATATGATCCATGCCCTGGAGAAGCTCATCTAAAGGTAAGATTATATCCCCGTAGTAATGATGGTATTTGTTAAGTGCATACTATGTGCCAAGCACTGTTCTAAGCACTGAGGTAGATGCAAGACTGTGTCCCATGTGGAGTTCACAGTCTTAATCCCCATTTTCCAGATGAGGTAACTGAGGCACAGAGAAGTTAAGTGACTTGGCCAAAGTCACACAACCGGCAAGAATGAGCAGAATTCCCTGTACAAGAGATTGGAGAGAGGATGGGAAGTTTCATGTTGATTTCTACCTCAATTTTTCCTCCTCTGCTTTATGGTGGTCTGGCAATGTGAAAACACTTTTTTTCTTTCCAGGGTTTTGGAGGATGCTTGCTACAGAGTACGGCCGAGGGTCAGCTCAAACAAGTCTGTCAGATAGTCTCAGAAGTGGTAACACAAACTGGAGGTGGCAGCGGCAAAATGAGAGCTGCACAGCTATTGGCCCAAGTTCAAACAGGGTTGGCCCATGCACATTTATCAGGAGCGAGACATAATCGTGGGGGCTGCGGGGAGTGAATGGAGATAGGCCCAGCCCGAGTGAGAGCTGGTGCTCCAAGCAACAGTTTCAAAAAGAACCCGCCGTCAACAATCCTTTATGCCCCAAGAGAAAAATCACCCGAAAATCCTGCCTGGTTAAAGATAAAGAAACCCTAGTTCGAGAAGCAGCGTGGCTCAGTGGAAAGAGCATGGGCTTTGGAGTCAGGGCTCATGAGTTCGAATCCCAGCTCTGCCACTTGTCGGCTGTGTGACTGTGGGCAAGTCACTTAACTTCTCTGTGCCTCAGTTCCCTCATCTGTAAAATGGGCATTAAGACTGTGAGCCCCACGTGGGACAACCTGATTCCCCTATGTCTACCCCAGCGCTTAGAACAGTGCCCGGCACATAGTAAGTGCTTAACAAATACCAACATTATTATTATTATATTTCGTTATAAGAGAGATTAAAAATAGCCAGCAGTCTCCTTTTCCTTTTCTTGAAAACGTAGCAAAGCTGACAAGGCAGTGACAAGCTAACACGATAATTCCAAGTTTAGATTCTTCCTTAAAAATAAGCCTAATTTAAAAATTAACGTTTGTTAAGTGTGTTCATAACACCCTGAAATGGGGAAACAGTATTTAAACTAGTGTAAACCAGTTTGGGCAAATCGAGGCGGATTGATGATCTCGTGCCCAGCGTATGTCTAGTTTAGTGTTTAAATATGCAGATGACAAGTGAGCAGTAAGAAATCGGTTGGGACAACTTCATCTTCGGCCCCTTTGAATATTGGCTTTTTCCCCTTCTAAGGCTTGCTTGACCCACTTGTCAGGTATTTAAAGGGCAATCACAAGAGAAAGTGCTATTTTCAGTTCACATATAACTTCTCTTCTTGCGTCTTTTCTTGCATAGTCAATAATCCAGTCCCGAGATTACCTCAGTTTCTCTCGCAACTAATCCCACATTCTTGATCACCTGCTTACTTTTCACCAATCAGTCAATTAATCACTTCACTATATTTACTGAATGCATACTGTGTACAGAGCTTATAGTAAGCATTTGGGGGAGTATAATATAATGAGTTGGTAATAATAATAATAATGTTGGTATTTGATAATCTCTTACTATGTGCCAAGCACTCTTCTAAGCGCTAGGGTAGATACGAGGTAATCAGGTTGTCCCACGTGGGGCTCACAGTCTTCATCCCCATTTTACAGATGAGGTAACTGAAGCACAGAGAAGTTAAGTGAGTTGCTCAAGGTCACGCAGCTGAGAAGCGGCAGAGCCAGGATTAGAACTCATGACCTCTGACTCCCAAGCCCGGGCTTTTTCCACTGACCCATGCTGCTTCTCTACTACTTCTCTACTACTACTACTACTGGTAGGCAGTATCCCTGCCTCAAAAACCGTATAGTCTGGTGGGGGTGTATAGACATTAAAATAAAGTACAGATAAGGGTAATTACAGATAGGGATAATGGCAGGATATAATAATGTTGGTATTTGTTAAGCGCTTACTATGTGCAGAGCACTGTTCTAAGCACGGGGGTAGATACAGGGTCATCAGGTTGTCCCACGTGGGGCTCACAGTCTTCATCCCCATTTTACAGATGAGGTAACTGAGGCCCAGAGAAGTGAAGTGACTTGCCCACAGTCACACAGCTGCCAAGTGGCAGAGCTGGGATTCAAACCCATGACCTCTGACTCCCAAGCCCGGGCTCTTTCCACTGAGCCACGTTGCAGCACAGGCTGGGAAGTCAGATATCATGGGCTCAAATCCCGGCTCTGCCGTTTGTCAGCTGTGTGACTTTGGGCAAGTCACTTCACTTCTCTGGGCCTCAAATGACCTCATCTGTAAAATGGGGATGAAGACCATGAGCCCCACGTGGGACAACCTGATGACTCTGTATCCTCCCCAGTGTTTAGAACAGTACTTTGCACGTAGTATGCCCTTACCAAATACCAACATTATTATTATTATTACCTAAGGGTCGTGGGGCTGGAGATGTGATAAATGTCAAAGTACTTAAGAGGTACAAACCCAAATGCATAGGTGATGCAAAAGCGGCGATGATTAAGGTGGTGAAAGGCAGGGTTTAGTCAGGGAAGGTCTCTTAGAAAAGCAGCATGACGTAGTGGCTAGAGCATGGGCCTGGGAGTCTAAAGGTCAAGGGCTCTATTCCTGGCTTTGCCACTTGTCTGCTCTGTGACCTTGGGTAAGTCACTTCACTTCTCCATGCCTCAGTTCTCTCTTCTGTAAAATGGGGATGAAGACTGTGAGCCCTATGTGGGACAGGGTCTGTGTCCATCCTGATTTGCTTGTATCCACCCCATCCCTTAACAGAGTGCTTGGTAATAGTAAGCACTTAACAAATATCATATTATTATTATTGTTGTTATTAATAATGCATATGGTTTTAGTAGGTCTTTGAAGATGGGGAGAACTTCTTATTTTCCTACCCAAACCCTGTCCTCCCCCTGATTTTCTGATCACTGAAGACATCACTACCATCCTCCTTCTCTCACAAGTCCATATACCTGCCATTATCCTTGTCTCATCTCTCTCATTCAGCCCACATATTTCTCCCCCTATTAGACTGTGAGCCCGTCATTAGGCAGGAATGGTCTCTATCTGTTGCCCAATTGTACATTCCAAGTGCTTAGTACAGTGCTCTGCACATACTAAGCGCTCAATAAATACTATTGAATGAATGAATGTTCAGCCTCTCACCAAATCCTGTCAGTTAAATCTTCAAAACTGCTAAAATCCACCCTTTTATCTCCATCCAAACTGCTATCATGTTAATCCAAGCATTTATCCTAGCCCATCTTGATTACTGCATCAGCTTCCTTGCTGACCTCCCTGCCTCCTGTCTCTCCCCATTCCAGTCCATACTTCACTCTACTGCATGAGCATTTTTCTACAAGACCATTCAGTCCATGTTTCCCTATTCCTCAGGGACGTCCAGTGTGGGCCCTCCCACTCCTCATCAGACATCGGCTTTAAAAAACCAGTCACTTTGCCACCTCCCACCTTATCTTCCTGATTTCCTACTGCAACCCAGCCCACGTACTTCCCTCCTCTAATGCCAACCTACTCACTGTACCTTTACCTTACCAATCTCACCGCTGACTTCTTGTCCATATCCCACCTCTGGTCTGGAGCATCCTCCCTCTTCATTTCTGACAGACTTTCACTCTTCCCCCCCTTCAAAGCCACATCTCCTCCAAGAGACCTTCCCTGAGTTAAGCCCTCATTTCCACTTCTCCCACTCCCTTCTGTATCCCCCTTGCGCATGCATTTGCAACCTTATTCCCTGATCTCATCCCCAATGTACCTAGCCCTATTTCATTTATTTCTATTAATTTTTTACCTCCTTCTAGACTGTAAGCTCACAGTAGGCAGGGAGTTTTTCTATCAGCTCTGTTATATGGTACTCTCCTAAGTGCTTAGCAAAGTGTTCTACACACAACAAATGCTCAATAAATATGATTGATTGATCAATTGATTGAGAGAATGGTGGTCTATTAGACATGAAGGAGAACAGAGCTTCAGACCAGAGGGAAGACTCGAGGGCGGGATCTGCGGCTAGATAGATGAGAGTGAGATATAGTGAGTATGGTGGAGTTAGAAGGGTGAAGTGTGTGAGCTGGTTTGTATGAGGAGATTGGCAAGGTAAGATAGAGAGGGGAGATCTGATTGAGTGCCTTGATTCTGATGGTAAGGAGCCTTTGTTTGTTGTGAAGATAGTTGGGCAGTCTTTGAGTACTGGGGAGACATGGATAGAATGCGTTTTAGGAAACCGGTGCTGACAACAGAGTGAGATAAGGACTGGAAGTGGAGAGAGACAGGAAACAGGGAGATCAGTGAAGAAGCCAAGGTGTAGTTGAGTCAAAGACCTTAGTACACTGCCTGGCACATAGTAAGCACTTAACAAATTCCACAGTTATCAATATGATAAGTGCTTGGATCAGCATGATGGCAGTTTGAAGGGTGAGGAAGGGATGGATTCTAGGGATATTGGAGAGGTAGAAAAGACAGGATTTGATGACAGATTGAGTATATGATTTGAATGAAGAAGCTGTATCCTTATTTAATCATCCTTTCCCTCCCCCCCCAACCTTTTCTCCTCTCTCCTTTTTTTCTTTCCTTTTCTTCTCTAATATGTGCTCAATATTATATTACTTGCCCAAAGCCACAACTCAGTATTTTTAATAGTTTGTTCACTCTGAGCAGGGAATATGTCAGTTACACTCTTATATTGTACACTCCCCAAGTGCTTAGTTCAGTGCTCTGCACATAGTAAGAACTCAATAAATATGAAGGATTGATTGATTGATCGAACATGTTCCTCCTGCACTCGAAAAATAGCATGGTCACATGATTGGCCTTCTCAAATTCTTTCAATATGTACAACTGAGTCCTCTGGGATGGACCAGAGCACACTTGACTAGGGTTAATTTTTAAAATGTGTTTCATTTTTAAGAATGAATCTCGACTTGGAACCATATCACGCAAAAGGAAACAGGGAGATTTCTGGCTATTCAACATTCTCCCAGGGCTTCTCCTTTTTTTTTTTTCTTTTTTCTTTTCCTTTGGTTTCACCCTAAATGCTATGAAATATAGAAAGAAACAAAAACTTTGAGAGTCAAAAGAGTCGAGTAACACCCCCCCCCCCACACACACACAAGAAGAGAGGCTTCAGGTTGAAGGGCTGAACTGATTTTTAAAATGATTTCCTAGGTTTCCAACCTAGATTCCCACTCTACCTCACAATGCATTTGTCCTTTTAAAGGAACCAATATGTTTGTATAACTGATGTGAAACAAGCTTGACTCCAAAAAGATTTAACTTAATATCTGCCTAAGCATTCAGAGGGTAGTCCATCTGTAGGATGTACATTAAGGACCTCGGCTGCAGTGCAGCTAGTCATGTATGATATCCAGCCCCCAAATGTGACGTGATGCCCATATACTCTTGAGTATAATTCAATGTGCCATGCAGCTCTATGGGTAGAAAAGCTATAAACACACTGTCACAAATGCGAAAAAGTACGGGGCTGGATTCCGACCGAGGAAAGAAATGGCAGTAGGACCAGTCATCAAGCCCTAATGAAAGTGTTAATTAGGATATTACGGAATTTATGGCGAGAACATCATCTCCATCAGACCACTTTTGTGACATGTCCTTAATTAACCATTTCTTCCTTCCTTTCGTCTGCTTCCACACCCACCGTAAAGGCAGATGCAATCATATGAACTCCGGAGGAAAATCTTGGGAAATTGGGCCAAGCACGATGTGGGGATTTTACATGCTGATTTTCTTTCAGAGGATACCAGGGCACATGATTATTTGCTGTTTATAGAAATAAGTACACATTTAATCTACATAATCATCAATCTTTCTTTATGTAAAAATGATTAGTAAATAGGGATTTCAAGCAACTGTTTAGTTTACACATTGGCATCATAGATTAACTTATTTCTAAAACACTTGATTTTATCACTCTGCCTAATGATTTGTCACATGATTTATTGGGTAATATGATGAATCATGGGAGATTTATTGTTTATCCTATAAATAGTGCAACAATTCATTAAACAGTGATAAAACCCAGCAGTTTCCACAAGAAAGTCTACCTTTCTTGCCAACACACACAATGGGGCTACTGTGTTACAGTAATTGGTGGTTCCTTCCCTGTTTCCCACTTTACAGCACTGGGACAGTTAGACGCCACGCCGAAATTAAATGGTTTTAGAAAATAATGTTATAGTCATAATCTTATACTTCAGCCATATTTATTTTATATGGAAAAATAAAGTCTAACGCCTGATGGGTGTTAAATCCGTGAATTTATCCTCCATAATAAATGCACAATTCTTTGTTAGAAAGGCATTAAACTTAATGGCAATGTTTCATATTATGGCGTGTCAGAGTTTTATGCTATGGTTGGTGAAAATGTTGCCGTGCTTCCAGTCTGAATCTTTTGGAGATCTTTGTTACAGGTCAAAACGCCATGATGTCTGTTGGCCGGTGTTAGTGGCCTGGCAGGTGGTGATATGAGAGTATTGGGCACCTTTTATCTAACACTTGTCTTGTTCGGGCAAGTTCATGTTGGCAAAGTGGTTTCCTTAGGGAGCTTTGGGTCAACGGATGGGTGCCTGTTTAGTTTCTAGTGATTTATCTTTGCCCATAGAGTAGAATGATCCTAATAATAATTGTGGCATTTCTTAAGAACTGTGGTATTTCTTAAGGTATTTCTGGAGAAGCAGCGTGGCTTAGTGGAAAGTGCACAGGTTTGGGAGTCAGAGGTTGTGGGTTTCAATCCCAAATCTGCCATTTATCAGCTGTGTGACTTTGGACAAGTCACTTAACTTTTCTGTACCTCAGTTATCTCATCTGTAAAATGGGGATTAAGTCTGTGAGCCCCTCGTGGGACAACCTGATTACCTTGTATCTACCCCAGCACTTAGAACAGTGCTTGGCACTTAGTAAGCAATTATGAATTGCCATCATTTTTCTTCTATTATTATTATTATTATTTAAGTGCTTACTATGCTTTAAGCATTCTAGTAAAACCTGGGGTAATTACAAGGCAATCAAGTTGGACCCAGTACCTGTCCTTCATGGGACTCACAGTCTAAATTGGAGGGAGAACAGTATCGAATTCCCATTTTAAAGCTGAAGAAATTTAGGAACAGAGAATTTAAGTGACTGTCCAAGGTTATACAGTAAACAAGTGGAAGAGCCGGAATTAGAACCCAGTTTCTCTGATTCCCAGGCCAGTGCTCTTTCTACTGTACCTATTGGCTTCTCACCTGTCTTGATCCCTAGTTGATTTCTCCCTTCTGGTTGTCTATCAAAATGGCCTCTACTGGTTCAAAACAGTCACCCTCAGTTCCTCAGTCCAAAGAAACAATCCTTTTTGTTTCTCATTTCCCTGACATATTCCTATTTTTTACCTGTAAACCGAAAGAACAACTGAGCATTGAACAATGGTGATTGAGGTGGAGAACACTGCAATACCTTAATTTTCCCACAGCACCAAGGAGTGCAATAGAGTACGCCCTGAAAAGGTGTGTATTAAGTAGGCCTCTTTCTCTTCTTCCTACTAGTGTCTAAATAGTATGAATAATTCATTCAGTATTCATTCCCTTTACATTCAGGTCGTCGAGTACATCTGGGCTAAAGGTGTTGCCTTGGTTGAAGCTGGAGGACAGCATTCTAAGAGGTAATACAGAATAAAAGTTTTCAAGAGCACAAAGGTCAAGGGAAGTAGGGAGGTGAATCACAGGCTCCCATCTCCACTGAGAAAAGAACAAGAAGAAACCAGATGAAACTGCGGCAGGAGAGATACCAGAACTTCCTGACTGTTAAGTGTTGCAAGTCACTGGAATAGGGCCTGCTTGTTTCTTGCCAGAGATCCTAGAATCAGATTGTTATCCATCTGTTCATGTAGATGATCTAAGGGCAGAGAGATGACTCTCAGCCTTGATTATGGGATCCAAAAATCTTTTATATCTCGTTTCACTTTCTTCTTTCATAGCTGTGGCAATTACCTGTTTAAAACAGTTCAGGATTCTTCAAATTCTTCATTCTTGGGGCCTGGGATCTCACTCTCTCAGGTAGTTCATGTGGCTTCAATTATCATCTCCGTGCTGATGATTTCCAAATCTATCTCTCTAATCCTGACCTCTCCTCTGACCTGTAATCCCACATCTCCTCATGCTCCTAGGGCAGCTCCACTTGGATGCCAGCACCTCAAGATTTGAAGTGACCAAAAACCAACTCCTTATTCATTCATTCGATGGGATTTATCGAGAACTCACTGTGTGCAAAGCACTGTAATAAGCTCTTGGGAGAATACAATATAACGACAAGCAGACACATTCCTGCCCACAACGAGCTCTCATCTCTTCCTCTAAACCCACTCCCCACCTTGACTTCCCTGTCTCTCAGTCAGTAGCGCCACCATCCTCTCCTCCCAGAAGCCCACAACCTCGGTGTCATCCTCGACACTTTGCTATTGTTCATTTTCACATCGAGTTGCCCTGCCAAATCTTGCCCAATTTTTCCTGCAGACATTTTTCAATATACGCCCCTTTCTCTCCATCCAAACTACTACCACCTGGTACAAGCTCTGGCCTGTGCATGGTGATACACCTGCATTAGCATTGTCTCCCATGTTCCACACTAATGACCTTCCCTCCTAAATCTCCTCCTCCTCCTAACTTTCCTATGTTTGTCATTATTCATATTAATGTCTGTCTCCCCCTCTAGACTCTATACTTATTATGGGTAGGGAATGTGTCGGCTAATTCTGTAAGCCCGTCGATTAGACTGTAAGCCCGTCAAACGGCAGGGACTGCCTCTATCTGTTGCCGACTTGTTCATTCCAAGCGCTTAGTACAGTGCTCTGCACATAGTAAGCACTCAATAAATACTATTGAAGAATTCTGTTGTACTGTACTCTCCAAAGAGCTTAGTACAGTGCTCTGCACATAGAAAGCACTCAATAACGACGATTGATTGATCGACTGATTGATAACATCATCAGGCTCCCTGTTCCAGAAGCTTGTGTCCCCGGGGTCATCCTTGACTCCTCTCTGGCCTTCAACTCACAATTTCAATCTACTATTAAATCCTGCCAGTTTTTCCTACACAACTGCTGTCTCTTCAACTACCACTCTGGCACAAGCTGTGGTTATATCATGGTGAAACTATTATATCACCCTCCTTGCTGGTCTCCCTGCTTCTAGCCTCTTCTGTCTCCAGTCTATACTATATTCTTCTGCTTGGATCATCTTCCTGAAGCGTCACTCAGCCTTTATCTCTGCTCTTTTCAAAACCCTTCACTGTCTCCCTGTGTAATTAAATTTTTTAATTTCAAAAATTAATTTTTTTAAAAAATAACTTCTTCACAGTTAGCTTCATGTCTCTCCATCACCTGGCCCCACCTTATCTATCTATTCTCTTTTCTGGCTATTCCCCAACTTCTGTCTTGGGTTATCCAAAGCCAATCTTCAAGCTGTGCCACACTCTTGACTCTCCCACCTTTACCTCTTTGCTCATGCTGTTCCCTCTCTTCCATAGCAGACAAACCACAGTTCTCCCCACATTCAAATGCCTCCTAACACTTTATCTCCTCCAACAAGCTTTCCCCAATCACTTTCCCAGCACCTAGAGCCAGTATCATCTCTTCAGTCAATTCTAGCACTTATGAAGTTATTTATACCCACTTGAAAGCTCATATGTATTTCCCCTTTATTTATTTTTATCTATCTACTTGCAAATGTTTTTATGCTTGTCTACCCATCTGCTGCAGGTCAAGACTCACCTGTGCTGGGCAGCAGTGACATGGGAGAGTTGAGGGAGGAGACTCAAGTTTCCAGCATAGAAGGAGGCAATGGTAAACCACTTCTGTATTTTTACCAAGAACACTTTGTGGATCCAACTACCAGAACGATTGCAGATGGAGGTGGGGAGTTCTGGGAGAGATATGTCCATAGCGTCACTATGGGTCGGAGACAACTCGACAGCCTAAGACAAGACAGGACCCCATTAGAATGAAAGGGCCTTATGGGAAGAGAGTGTGTCACTTCGTTATTCTGTATTTCACAAGAGCCTAGTTTACCTCTCTTCACCGAAGTGGGATGTATAATAAATGCTATTACTACTATTATTACTTCCATTAGTGGTTAAAAGTCATAGAAAATAATCAGACATTCTTTTCTCGTTGTCTGAAAATCAGATGATATCTGGCTTATGTCTTTCCCTGCCAATGAGGGACAAAGGAGAAGGGTGAGGAGAAGGTTCTCAGGACAGAATTGCCAATCACCTGGGAGCAAACGAGGAGAAGGAATGGAGCCCCAAGGCAGAGGAGAGAAAAGGGAAAGACTGGGAGACTGAGAAGAAATGAGTGCGTGATACTGATAGTATTGAGAAGTGAGCCTCAATCAATGGTTTGAAAATGAGGCCTATATGCCATTACCACAGAGGAGCCATTCAAGTGGGAAAAATTCAGTTTCTACCCCTACGTAAATTCCCCTAAAGGCAAAAAGTTAATTTTGAGTACTTTGGGGTAAGTCCTATGGCTGGTTTTCTTGTCCCACTGGGTGTTGTCAGGTTTGGGCTTTGTTTATGCCTCATTCCTTCTAATACTTTCTAAAATATTATTTGCCAATAATGTCACACTGTAATTACATTGGCTGATATAGCTCTGCCAGTGTTTATGTTCTTCTTTCATTATGGAGCTCCAACCTTTATAATGTTACCAATTGACACCATAATTAGTATAGTTTACTGCAGCACTGATTATAAGGGACTGACTTGTCAATCAGTCCCTGTTTGTTTCTGTTTGAGGAGCTATTATTCCTTCACCTCCAAACCTTAGTTAATTCCTAGGGCACGTGGGTTAGATTTTTGTGTGCGTGAAAAGGACTGGGTGCAATTCCTCGTTTTCCACCGGCTGCTGTTATTAAGTAGCTGGTGTGCTAGATCCAGCTGCTTTCCATAGTTAAGCTTGGACTCTTACTAGTAGTGCTGGCTGATATCATGGATGAATTGCCCATTAAGATGCCAGTTCTATCTTTTTGGAGAAGGCAGCAGTTCCAGATTTATTGACACCCTAATTTACCCTGTCGCTTTGCTGGCGACTGGTTAAATAGCTCTTCTATTCATTTGCACTCTGCCCGCTGGAGTCCCCTGCATTCATATCCACAAAGGGATTAGCTTCTGCCTAATACCCTTTGTGGCCATTCCCCCTCACAGGCACAGGGGCTATCTCCCAGAGTCCTCCTATGCACTCTAGCAATCATTTCCTTGTTTGTATTCTGACATTTCATATGAACACAAACTTCCATCTCACAGAGTCAATCAACCATTACATTTACTGAGCACCTACTGTGCAGACTATTGTACTAAGTGTTTGGAAGAACAAAATGGAGACCGGAACATGATCTCTGCCCTCACCTTTCCTTCTGCCAGGAGAGGCCACAAGGAATTAAAGGATTTGAAATTAGGTTTCTTTACTCTTTATCTGGCTTATTGGTCATCACTATAGCTAGGGACGAGGTTGACATGTCTTATGTCCCATCATTGTCCAGGCTGCAGGTCCTGCCTGATCCCTGTAGAAAACCCAGAAATTCTCAGAATTTGCTTCCTATAGAGACCACATCCCTTCATGTCACATGGCCAGATTTCCTCACTGAAAAATAACCCTACTCTTCTGGATAGGAAAATTATCTTGTCAGGTTTTCATCAAGCACACAGAACTCCTCAGAACAAACAAGTTATGAAGGGCAGGAATGTAGTTTGTGTCTCATCGTTCGTTCTCCCACCCTTTTAAGAGTTTGCAAGTTAAACTACGTGGGATTGTTTGGTGTAAAAGAGTGAAGAACTAGAACGTAGCGGAGCTTTTTGTATTTATAACACCTTTGCCTTATGCAGTCCCTCAGAGCTTAACTGGAATATGCCCTTTATAAGAATGCAAAACTTTTGAAACATCATTACTGTCATCCCAGTGTTTAATCTCTGACAGTGACTTTGTGATAATTACCCTCCTTTATCACCCATGCCATTGTTTAGGGATGTAACATCTCTCACCTTTCCCCTTGCTACATCCCTACCTGTCCTTCTTATAACTCACTTTGGACTACTGGTCCTTGGACTGATCCAAAAATCTCTTGAACCTGATGATAATTTTGTCCTGCACAGCTTCCTGTGGTAACAAATTCCATATGCTTATCTCCCACTGTGTGAAGAAATGTTTCCAAAATAGGGAAGGCTCCAACTCATATTCTATTTTAAAGCAGTAAGGATGTTGGCCGTTGAACAGAAACTCCTACATATAGATCAGGAGGCTTTTGTCCAATCAACGCCCTATAGCTGAAGGGCTGGGGAGGGAGCTGAGGGAGTTTCTGGGAGGAGCAGTGTGTGTGTGTTTGGGGGGTGGAGGTCGGGGGGGAGGCAGGGAATGGGGGTAGGGGAAGGAAGGACAGTTGGTAGAACCATGTTCCCTAGGGTCAGGTCTCTCCTAGGCCCTCCTGCTCCTACCCTAAAGCTCCCTTGGGACACCTTTCTGTCTCCAAATCTCCAGCAACAGCTATCACTGAAGCCACCCACCTCCAGCTGTCCATCACAATCCCCGGATTCCCTTGTCATTTTATGAGACTAGTTCTCTATTGAAGTAGGAATCAGGAAAAAATTGACTCAGTTGGAGCCGAAGCTCCAAGAGAGAAGCAGTGTGGCTTAGTGGAAAGACCATGATCCTAAGAGTCAGAGGGTTCTATTCCCAGCTCTGCCACTTGCCTCCTGTGTGACCTAGACAAATCAGAATTGCTTCTCTGTGCTTCAATCTCCTCATCTGTTAAAATGGGGATTTAAAATCCCTCCTCCCTCCCCAATTAGACTGTGAGTCCCTTGTAGGGACAGGGGTTGTGTCTAACCCAATCATCTTGAACTTAACCCAGCACTTAGTAAATGGCTTGGCACGTGATGATGATGATGTGATGATGGCATTTGTTAAGCACTTACTATGTGTAAAGCATTCATTCATTCATTCATTCATTCATTCAATAGTATTTATTGAGAGCTTCCTATGTGCAGAGCACTGTACTAAGCGGTTGGAATGTACAAATCGGTAACAGATAGAGGCAGTCCCTGCCCTTTGACGGGCTTGCAGTCTAATCAACTGTTCTAAGTGCTGGGAGAGTACAAGGTGGTCAGATTGTCCCACATGGGGCTCACAGTTTTAATCCCCATTTTACAGATGAGGTAACTGAGGCACAGAGAAGTGAAGTGATTTGCCCTAAGTCACACAGCTGACAAGTGGCGGATCCAGGATTAGAACCCATGACCTCAGACTCCCAAGCCCGTGCTCTTTCCACTGAGCCAGGCTGCTTCTCACATAGTTAGCACCTAATGAAAACCACAAGTATTATTATCATGAAAGAAGGATGGAAAGGGGAAAACAGCATCAAAAGCTGTGAGCAACAGACATGGCAGCAAAGCAAGTATCAACCTCTGTGTGTGTTCAATTCAGCAGGGACTCTGGGTCTCTCATTGGTCTTTACATGCACATGTTTGCACAATTATAACATACAGAAAGTCATTAATGGTGAAGGATCCTGCTTCTGTTTAGCCCTCAACCCAGGGATGATGAGATCTCTGACACTATTTAAGCCCTCAACCCAGCGGCCTGAGAATTTCCTTCCAAGGCATGATCACTCCCTTTTGGTGTTCAGGTCATTAATAGGTCGGACTGGAATGGGCATCCCCTGGCAAGTGGTTTTCTGCCCTGTTTAAATCTCCACCTTCCCTTTGGAGAAGTCCTCAGATGGTCCCCTCTTTCATTCATTGAATTGTATGTATTGAGTGCTTACTGTGTGCAAAGCACTGTTCTAAACACTTGAGAGAGTACAATATAATAATAATAACAATGTTGATATTTGTTAAGCTCTTACTATGTGCAGAGCACTGCTCTAAGCACTGGGGGAGATACATGGTAATCAGATTGTCCCACGTGAAGCTTACAGTCTTCATTCCCATTTTACAAATGAGGTAACTGAGGCACAGAAAAGTGAAGTGACTTGCCCACAGTCACACAGCTGACAAGTGGCAGAGCGGGGATTAGAACCCATGACCTCTGACTCCCAAGCCCGTGCTCTTTCCACTGAGCTACGCTGCCTCCCAATATACCATCAGACACATTCCCTGCCCACAACGAGCTCACAGTCTAGAGGGGGAGCCAGACATTGATATGAATGAATATATAGATAGATAAATAAATTACAGATAGACACATTTGCGCTGTGGGGAAGGGAGCAAGGATGAGTAAGGGAGCAAGAATGAGTGGCGCGGAAGGGAGTGAGAGAAGAGGAGAGGAGGGCTCAGTCAGGGAAGACTTCCTGGAGGAGATAGGCCTTCAATAAGGCTCTGCAGTGATGGAAAGCAATTATCTGTCTGCTATGAGGAGGGAGGGCCTTCCAGGCCAGAGGTAGGATGCGGGCAAGAGGTCGGTAGCAAGACAGATGAGATCGAAGTACAGTGAGAACATCTAATCCTGGCTCCGCCACTTGTCAGGCATGTGACTTTGGGCAAGTCACTTCACTTCTCTGCACCTCAGTTCCCTCATCTGGAAAATGGGGATTAAAAACTGTGAGCCCCATGTGGGAAAACCTGATTACCTTGTATCTACCCCAGGGCTTAGAACAGTGGTTGGTACATAGTAAGCGCTTAACCAATACCACCACCACCATCATCATCATCATTATCATTATCATCATCATCAGGATCAGAGGAATGAAGTGTGCAGGCTGGGTTGTATGAGAGCAGCAAAGTGAAGAAGGAGAGGGCGAGGTGATTAAGTGCTTTAAAATCAATGGTGAGGAGTTTTTGCTTGATGCAGAGATGGATGGGCCACCACTGGAGTTTCTTGAGGAGGGGGAAAACATGATCTGAATGTTTTTGAAGGAAAATGATTCAGGCAGCAGAATGGAGTATGGACTGGAGTGGAAAGAGACAGGAGGCAGGGAGGTCAGCAAGGAGGCTGATATAATAATCAAGGCCCGATAGGTAAAGTGCAAGAATCACAGTAATGTGCTGGCAGCTTGGATGGAGAGGAAGGGGCCGCTTTGGCAATGTTGGGCAGATTTGAGCTGTCTCCATTGTCCTTTCTCAGATAACAGCAAGCAGCAGCTACAGGCGTTTGTCCCTCATAATGGCCCTAATCTACTAATTACAGTCCCATTGTTTTCGAAGATATCTCTCCCGGACCCCTGCGGCTGCGTCAACATTTAGGTCTTCATTTGGAGCCTTTCCTTCTGGCTCACCTGTGATCACAGGAATCGATGTGATGAAGGGCATTAAATTTAGCAAAGTGCAGTCTGCACACTTCACCCTGTCTCTGCTCCTCCAGTTTGTGCCATGCGTTTCTCCTATCGGACTCAACAAAAAGAACATTTAATCGTGCCTTATTCTGCCACCACAGGACTGAATCACATACTATCTGTTCTTCCTTCAAACATCTAAAATCTGCCCATTTCTCTCCATGCAAACTGCTTCTCTGCTGATCCAAGCACATCCTATCCTGCCTTGACAACTGCTTCTGTCTCCTTGCTGACCTCCCTGCCTCCTATCTCTCCCCACTCCAGTCTATGCTTGGGTCTGCTGCCTGGATCATTGTTCCTAAAAAAAGTTCAGCCCTTGTCACTGTACTCCTCAAGAACCTCCAGTGGTTGCCCGTCCACCTCTGCATCAAACAGAAACTCCTTAGAGTTGGCTTTAAAGCACTCAATCAGAACTCACCCTCCTACCTTACCATGCTGATTTCCTGTTACATCTCAGCCCAAATACTTTGCTCTTCTAATGTCAACCTGCTCACTGTTCCTCAATCTGGTCTATCTCACCGATAACCTCTTTCCCACATCCTCTCTCTGATCTGGAACTCTCCCCACCTCATGTATGACAGACAACCACTCTCCCTAACTTCAAAGACTTATTAAAATCAATCTTCTAAGAGGACTTCACTGACTAAGCTCTCATTCCCCCTATTGCCTTTCTCCTTTGCATTGTCCATTCACTTGGTTCTAGACCCTTTAAACCCTTGATATTCACCCCACCCTCAACCTCAGAGCACTTAGGTATCTCTCCAAAATTTATTTTATTGTCCGTCTCTCCCTCTAGACCATAAGTTCCTTATGGACGGGGAATTTATTTACCAACTCTGTTGTTCTGTACTCTCCCAAGTGCTTAGTTCAGTGCTCTGCACACAGTAAGTATTCAATAAAAACTACTGACCGATTGCAATTTTCTTCTCCCTTCAATGTATTAAGCACATGGGAGTGTATAAAAATAAACATGACTTCTGTCCTCAAGGATTTTA
Source organism: Ornithorhynchus anatinus (assembly GCF_004115215.2). Lineage (NCBI taxonomy): Eukaryota > Metazoa > Chordata > Mammalia > Monotremata > Ornithorhynchidae > Ornithorhynchus > Ornithorhynchus anatinus. The sequence goes on along the minus strand of NC_041738.1, from coordinate 29,329,779 downwards.
CTTCCATCTAGCAAGGGAGACAGGCACAAAAACAACTTACAGAGAAGAGGAAGAATGAAGAGTGGATATTTAGATGAGTGATTGAGTAATAGGGAATGTTAGATTATACGAATAACTGTGCTATAGCCAGATGTGAGTAAAGTTCTGAGGTGGCAATTGAGCAAGATAACCTGGGGATAAGAGAAAATTAATCTGGGAAAACTTCTTGAAAGAGATGAAATCTCATAAGGACTTTAAAGATGGGAAGAGCTATGATTTGAAACATTTGGAAGGGGAGGGAGTTGGTTTAGTGTATAGAGCACAGGCCTGCAGTCTGAAGGAATTGGGTCCTAATCCCGGCTCCACCACTTGTCAGCTGTGTGAACTTGGGCAAGTCAGTTCACTTCTCTGTACCTCAGTTACCTTAATGGGGATTAAGACTGAGCCCGTGTGGGTCAGGGACTGTGTCCAACCCAATCACCCTGTATCTATATAACATATACCATAGTTATTATTATTATTATGAAGTGAGCGGCAGGGTCAAAGATTGAAAAGATGAGAATGAGTTTCAGGGAGTAGGTTAGCGTGCTTGTTGTGGACAGGAAATGTGACTGTTTATTGTTGTGTTGTGCTTTCCCAAGTGCTTAGTACAGAGCTCTGCACATGGTAACCACTCAATAAATATAACTGAATGAATGAATGAATGAATGAATGAATGACCAAATCATGTTAGCTGGGGTGCAGTGGGATATAGAGTGAATGGGTGGGAAGCAAAGACGGTGGCCTTGAGTTTCTACTTTTGGTGGAGTGGAATGGGAAACCAATAGAAGTTTTTGAGTAGCTGGAAGATATGTGCAGAAAATTTAGGAAAAATAAAGATCTGGGTAGCAGAGTGAACTGGAGAGAAGACAGATTTGAGCTAGGGAGACCAGTGAGGAGGCAGATGGGTACTCAAATTGAGATATGACAAGGGCCTGACCAGGGTGGGACATGAATAGATGGAAAGGAAGAGATGTAACTGACAGAATTTAACAATAGACCGACTACAGAATTTGAAAGAGATGGAGTCAAGCATAGTGACTAGGGTGTGGTTATGGGACAGGGAGGATTGATGGTGTTATCCACCGTGGTGAGAAAATCAGATGGAGGAGGGATTTTTGAAGAAAGATGAGTAGTTCAGCTTTATATATATTGTGTTTAAGGAGTTGGTGGAACATCCATGAGAGATGCTGGGGAAGCAAGACCAGGTATGAGGTTGTAAAGATCGAAAGAGGTCAGGGCTAGTGAGGTAGATTTGGGAGTTACAGGCATAGAGGGGGTAGATGAAGCCACGGGACTTGGTGAGACATGGGTATGAGTGTAAAGTGAAAAAGGAAGAGAACCTGGAACTGAATTTTAAGGATGACCTCAAGAGAATAGGAGACAGAGGAAGAGCCAGCAAAGGGACTGAGGAGAGACCAGAAAGTGAGGAGAAGAACCAGGAAAGAACAATTTTAGTACAACAAGGGTTACCATTTACAGGAGAAGGGAGTGGCCCACATTGTCAAAGAGAGCTGATAAATTGAGGAAAAGGTTTAGGAGAAAATGCAGTCAATTGGATTGAGCAATGAGGAGGTCATTTGTGACCTTGGAGAGTTGAGTCTCAGTGGAGTTAAGTGGGTATAAACCGGACTGTTGATAGTCAAGAGGGAATTGGAGGAAAGGAAGTGGAGGCACAAGGTGCAAACAATCCACTTAAGGAGTTTGGATAGCAATGGGAGTAAGGAGATGGGACAAGAGTTGGAAGGTGAAATGGAATCCAGAAATTAGTTTTTAGGGGAAACACGACCATGTTTGAAGGCTGGGGGGGAGGGGCCATCAGAGAATAAATGACTAATGGTGGTGGGCAGGGAGGAAAGACGACTAGCTGCAATCGTCTTTTAGAAGGTAATAGTAGTAGTAATAGTAGTGGGCATGGAAGTTGATGGAGGAGGAGAATGTTGATGAGCCAAAGAGAGGACAGTGTTATAGCAAGCTGCCTTACTGTTCTTAAACAATTCTTAACTGAATCTTTTCAGTTCTAGGGAGGATTAAAAAAAAATCACTGGACTGAATCACTCACCCCCAGAAACTTCTCAACCCAAAGGATAAAAGGCAGAATGGGAGTTGGGAGGAGATTGGTAGCATGAAGCAGCATGGCATAGTGGATAGACCATGGGCCCCAGAGTTAGCAGGTAATGGGTTCTAATCCTGGATCTGGCATTTGTCTGCTGTGAGACCTTGGGCAAGTCACTTAACTTCTCTGTTCCTCAGTTTCCTTATCTGTAAAATGGGGATTGAGCCTGTTAGCCTCTTGTGGGACAGGAACTGTATCCAACCTGATGTGTTTGTATCCACTGCACTGCTTAGTACAGGGCCTGGCACATAGTAAGCACTGAACAAATGGCATCATTAGTAGTGAAGCAGGATGGCATAGTGGATAGAGCACAGGTCTGGGAGTCAGAAGGTCAGGGGTTCTAATCCAGGCTCTGCCACTTGTCTGCTATATGACCTTGGGTGAGTCACTTCAGTTCTCTAGGCCTCAGTTACCTCATCTATAAAATGGGGATTGAGACTGTGAGACTCTGAGCCCCATATGGGACATCCCAATTTTCTTATATCCACCCCAGCGCTCAGTACAGTGCCTGGTACATAGTGAGTGCTTAACAAATGGAATTTTATTATTATTGGTCCTCCATATATGTCCCTCATTGAGGAACATAAGAAACCTCACTGGCAACCAGTGAGATTTTTAAAGATGTGACTGAGCTCATGGGGTTTGAGAAATCTAACACTTTATTCTGGTGGGCCATGTAGAAGGGTGGTTCTGCCCTCTCCTCATCAGCAACAATGCCCAATCCTAAGAGAGATGGTGGGTCAATCTTCTAGACCTTAAATCCCTTCCTCCTTGCTATTCTTTGCAGACTACTCCTTTCCACATGCATCCTTATTTCCATTAACTGTCCCTGAGAAGGCCAAGCTCTCTGTCTGGGTGTGCTGAATTGAAGATCCACTCATCTTTCTCTGCACCCTTTCAGGAGAGCTGTTATTTCCTCCTTCCCAAGATAACCCTCATTCACTCTCCCTTCCAACTCCATGTTCCCCCAGTCCTTGATTTGGAGGAAGATTAGGTAAGAGTCAAAAAAACCCTATCTTACTAGGATCCAGTAAGGCTCATTTCTGATGTTGAAGGGAACAAGCACTTTGTAAACATCTGAGGAGATTCAAACTCTTTGCCTGACAAACATTTAATGTAGCTTATGCTATATTACTCTTGCTTAACTTTGAGCTTTTGATTTAGCATTCTTGTTTAGCAGTGGTATTCCACAGGGGATATTGTTGGGTTCCAAATCTTTTGTCAGTGTAATTGAGCATAACATCTTTTCAGGTTTGTGTTTCAAAAGATGCATTATCTCTTCTTGTCCATTTGTTCTATCTGAGCTATTCAAAACTTTTAGCTTTCCATATCCTCTGAAAGAATTTGAGGTTTAGGCTGATAATTTATGTTTATGCTGAGAATGCGATTTCCTTTCTGCACAGAGAATGATTAATAGACTTCTCTCTATAAATTAGCAAGAAGAAAATGATATAGGTAAATTGGTAACAAAACATGAGGATTTCATGGAATTCAGAATATTTTTCATAGCATTTTCTCCCTATATACTTATTCATTTTCTCCCAGCCCCTTTACTCTGTCACATCTAGTGATCTAATATCAGAAATCCAAATCTGTAGATGTGTGTTAGCCTATCTGATAACTTCCACAAGTATGCACTAATTTCCTATAAGTGCACTAATTTGTCCCAGTTTGGTATTCTTTTTCATTTGGTCATTCAGGAGCTTTTGCTAAATTCAAATCTAGGATGGGCCTCATGTAGAGGAGCAGTGTGGTTTAGTGGAAAGAGCATGGGCCCGGGACTCAGAGGACCTGGGTTCTAATCCTGTCACTACCACCTGCTTGTTGCGTTACCTTGGGCAAGTCACTTAACATCTCTGTGCCTCAGTTACCTCATCTACAAAATGGGGATTCAATATCTGTTCTCCCTCCTACTTGGATTTTGAGTGTTTTGTGGGACAGGGACTGGGCCAGGCCTGATCATCTTGTATCTTTTCCAGTGCTTAGAACAATGCTTGATGCGTAGTAAACATTTAACAAATACCACAATCATTAAAGTTATCATACCTTCCCTTGGTAAGATATTTTAGCAACAGCAGCAGCAGCCCCGGCTCAACAGCAGGCTGATAATGATGATGGCATTTGTTAAGCGCTTACTCTGTTCAAAGTACTGTTCTAAGGCTGATCCTCTGATCCCAAGGTGGAGTTCCGAATATAGGGGCCAGGCAGCCTGGGAGGCAAGGATACAAAACTGCAAGCACGAACTTGCAAGACATAGAGAAACAATGGCCTAGTAGAAAGAGCACTGGTCTGGGAGTCAAAGGATCTGAGTTCCAATACTGGCTCCACCACTTGTCTGTTGTGTGACCTTGGGCAAGTCACTTCCTTCTTTGTGCCTCAGTTTCCCATCAGGAAAATGGGATTACTTAGACTGTGAGCCTCATGGGGACAGGGACAGGGACTCTATCCAACCTGATTATCTTGTATCTACCCCAGTTCTTAGTACAGTGCTTGGCATATAGTAAGCTCTCAACAAGTACCACAATAATAACATAGCTGTAGCCTCTACAGAGTGGGAAGACTAACCAGTGACTCTTGGTAGAAAGGACTTTGGGGTTACAGTTACATTTACAGGAATGAAAAAACTCTGTCAACCAACAACATCATCTGCCATCTGTGTAAACCACCATTTAAACACTCTGAACCGCTCCTCCTCAGTGAAGTCCTCCCAGATTTACCCTACTTGACCTTCTCTCTATAGGCCATTCCAATCATTCTAGCCACCATTCAGCCGTTTGGTAAATTGATATGTACATGGTTTTATTGCTTACACTCAAATGTTTTGGGCTCTGACACTTGTGTTTTCGTGTTATTTGCTTATGTGGATATTCATTCGATATATTAATAATAGTCATAATAAGAGAATTTGTTAAGTACTTACTATGTACCAAACACTATACTTACACACAGGGATAGATACAAGATAATCAGGTTGGACACAGTTGCTGCCTCACAATGGGCTCACAGTCAAAGTAGGAGGGAGAAAAATTTAATACCCATTATACAAATGAAGAAACTAAGGCACAGAGAAATGACTTCCCCACAGTTTTACACAGCGAGAAGTTTAAAACCCAGATCCATTGAATTCCAGGCCCTTGCTCTTCTCATTATGCCATGCTGCTTCTCACGAAATACTTGTCTTGTTCTGCCTCTATATACCTTCATAAAAGCTTGCATAAGTCTTTGCAGCCAATAGACACTATTAAGTATAATTGACTGACTGACCGACCGACTGAAGCAAAGGCCAAGGGAGAGACTGAGATGGATATTTTTCTTGGGTCTGAAAGCACAGCTAAAGTTGCTATTTTTTATTTTAGATTTCAGCTAGCCCAAAGGCATATGGGTCTATGGTGGTAATCACTTAGATTCAACTTGCCACTTATCCTATCTCATGACCTCTTGGCCCCCAGGCATACGGAGTGAGATGGCTGGCAGGGGTGAGGGTGCGGTCTGTGGCTGTTGACAGGGATTTTTCTCTGTGCTTTCTACATTACAAATGATTGTGAGGTTTCATGGACAATTAAATAGCCCAGAGAAAACAACATGTGGAGGCTTCAAGTTTAAATGAATCAGAACATATGGATTTCATTTTCTTTGGAGCGCAAGTGTGTTTAAGAATAAAAGGAAAATGTTCTTGGGATTGGAGGCATTTTGAGTTTGCTGAATCCAAAATGCCAGAAACTTCACTGGAAGTGGTGAGCCAAAAGACCACACCTGGCTATTCGCATGTCTTACAACCATGCGCCTTGGAATGTTTAGAGTTTGGTCTTCTGAGGGTATTGACTGGCGGATCCTAGAGAACTCCTGCAGCTCACCGATGGTGTGGTTTTGGTTTTCCGTAGGGGCTGCTTGGGGTTCTACAAAGGTGATGTAAAGGCTGGAATTTTGATGATCCTTAAAAATAATTTTTCTGTTGAATAATCTAACCTGGAGAGCTACAGCAAGTACATTAAAGTGGGGAATCTGTCATTATTGCATTTGGGCAAAACTTCCATTCTGATATTTTTGTGGTTTGAGAAGCCTAGAAACAAACTTGCCAGCTAGAGGAGAAAAGGGATAATGAGCCAGATGTTGTAAATAACTTTGGAAGGTGCTTAAACATGAGTATCTGGATTTAGGGATGCGGAGCTCTGTAGGGAGTGGAATATAGAAATGTGAGTTGGTATGGCTTGACTTAGTCATCAGTTATTTGAGTTGGGAAAGGGAGAAACAAGACACATTGGAGAGAAAGCTTGCTAGAGGCTAAGGCTGGTTAGTAGGAAGAGTAAAAGACACCAGCAGCATGAGACCCCCGCTGGAGACCCCTTTAAGCCAGTTCAGAGATCTGCAGCCAAGAAGAGAAACTGCCCAGCCCTAATACCTATGAAACTTCCCATCCGTTCCTGTTCCAGCCTTGTAAGGGGAAGAGACACAAACATCACTTGGTCATCTCAATTTTTAGAATGTTGAGAAGGCTGTGACTGTAGGAATGTTGGACTGAGCTGCTAGAAGGCTGAATTGCTGCTCCTTTCCTCATAATGCATTTTACTGCTTCATAGTTCCTTGTATGTTTGCCACGAACCCCATCTCACCCTCTTTATTCTGAGATTGTGAGCCCCTTGGGGACCAGTTGTGATGACTGATTCTCACCCATATATTGTTTCCTAGTGCTCTACACAGGTAGGTATTTTATCAATACTATTATGTCTACTACTAGAAGTTAAAATTGTCTAGAGGTTATGATTGTCCACCTGTTGAGGAATAAATTAAGACATTAGGGGATCAGGTAGGTTTTCCTCGGGGAATGAGCTGAGTCTCAGTGTACTGTAAGCATCCTTATCTCTTCTTATGTTCCACATTTGCCTCTTTGAGTTGGACATGGTGGAGACTTTTTTTTCCTTTCTATCCTCATCTTGAATGGAGTCTCATACCACTGTTAGGGAAATCTTGCATTCTGAACTCAGCCCCCTCCTACCTCACCTCCCTTCTCTCCTTCTAAATCCCAACTTGCACACTCCACTCCTCTGGTGCTAACCTTCCTGCTGTGCCTCGTTCTCGTCTGTCCCGCTGTTGACCCCGACCTACATTCTACCTCTGGCCTGGAACGCCCTCCCTTCTCAAGTCCACCAAACAATCACAGTTTCCACCTTCAAATCCCTAATGAAGGCTCAATTTCTCCAAAGGCCTTCTCAGACTAAGCCCCCCTTTTCCTCAATCCCCCTTCCCTTCCCATCACCTTGACTCGCTCCCTTTGCTCTACCTCCTCCCCGACCCACAGCACTTGTGCATGTATGTACATATCTATAATTCGATTTGTATTTATTAATGTCTGTTTACTTGTTTTGATGTGTCTATATCTATAATTCTATTTATATTGATGCCATTGATGCTTTATTTGTTTTGATGTCAGTCTCCCCCTTTCTGGACTGTAAGCCTATGGTGTGCAGGAATTGTCTTATTACTGAATTGTACTTTCCAAACACTTACTTAAAGGCTCTGCACACAGTAAGAGCTCAATAATTACAATTGAATGAATGAATGAAAGGTCTGCCTCTTGTGGGATTACTCTGGGATGGGAACTTCAGTAACCTAATATCTTAAGAAGGATGTCATTCACCATGCAAGCTCACTTGTTTGGTGGCCTAAGCAACCCAACAGAACTAAATACTTCAACTTGGCTTTGCAAACTGCTTGCCATTACCCTTTATGACTGCCATTACCCTATCTGACCAGCTCCTTTGTCTGCATTGCTGAGATATTTTCATGAAGATGAATCAGCTCTTCAGTAGCAGTGACAATGTATATTGATTCTATTGTACTCTCCCAACCACTGAGTTATAATAATAATAATATTTGTTAAGCACTTACTCTCGGTCAATCACTGTTCTAAGCTCTGGGGAAAATACAAGGCAATCAGGTCAGACCCAATAACTGTCCCACACAGAGCTCACAATCTAAGTAGGAGGGAGAGCAGGTATTGAATCCCCATTTCACAGATGAAGAAACTGAGGCACAGAGAAGTTAAGTGACTTGCCCCAGGTCACATAGCAGGCATGCGATGCATCTGGCATTAGAACCCAGGTCCTCTGATAACCAGGTCCATGCTCATTCCACTGATAATAATTGTGTTTTTTGTTAAGCACTTACTATGTTCCAGGGACTCTATTAAGTGCTGGGGTAGATGCAAGCAAATCGGGTTGGACACCCTGTCCCATGTGAGGCTCATATGTTGCTCTTCTAGTGCTTAGCAAAATGAAGGTGCTCAATATGATTGATTTTTTAAAACAATTTGGATCAGAAAACAATTTCAGATCCATGTAGCTCTGCATTTCTCCATTGCCAGAGGATATAATAATTCTGGTATCTGTTAAGCACTTACTATGTGCCAAGCACTGTTCTAAGCACTGGGGTAGATACAAGGTAATTAGGTTGTCCCACGTGGGGCTCACAATCTTAATCCCCATTTTACAGATGAGGTAACTGAGGCCCAGAGAAGTGAAGTGGCTTGCCAAGGCCACACAGCAAACAAGTGGCAGAGTCGGATTAGAACCCACGACCTCTGACTCCCAAGTCCATGCTCTTAATAATAATAATGTTGGTATTTGTTAAGCGCTTACTATGTGCAGAGCACTGTTCTAAGCGCTGGGGTAAACACAGGGGAATCAGGTTGTCCTATGTGGGGCTCACAGTCTTAATCCCCATTTTACAGATGAGGTAACTGAGGCCCAGAGAAGTTAAGTGACTTGCCCACAGTCACACAGCTGACAAGTGGCAGAGCTGGGATTCGAACTCATGAGCCCTGACTCCAAAGCCCGTGCTCTTTCCACTGCGCCACGCTGCTTCTCTTTCCACTAAGCCATGCTGCTTCTCAATATCCAGGCTTTAATTCTGGTGTCTGGGAAGGAATGCCACCCTTTTTTCTCTCAGAACCTCTAGAAGATCCCTAGCTATGATGATCCCCAGTGGCAGACACAAATGTGCGTCGGTGCTTTGCCGACCCAGAAGCAACGTACATATGTTACGCAGGCTATGCACTGTAACACACTGATATCATATGGAACATTTTTGCGGCGATCAGTGGAACCTAGAGCAGGTTGCATAGGGACTGCTAACCCCAACAATTCTTGCAGAGCCTTTGCATTCCCCTCCCAGGCCAGAGAGAACGCAAGAGCCTCTGCTGAACCGTGAAGCTTGGCAGGATTTAAGGTGGAGTGATGCTAGGCATTTATAATAAAACCAATGCACATAAAGGAGGCTGGTGCCATATCCATACCAGACAGGATTCAGATCAGCTGACGACTGTTCTGTCCCATCTAAAATGAGATGATTGGCCTCCTCACCCCTAGCCTGAGGAACAGAAAGCCAGGCTTGACTGTGGTATTGCCTTATTTCCTGGGGACGTAGAGCAAGGCTCATGCTTCATAGGGAAATTGATAGTGCCGAGTGACCTTCCCCATCTGTAATTAGATGTTCTGAAGTTTGATATAGAATTTCTTTGGGACAGCATGTGTCTCTGTCCTAGTGTTAACAGGATAATGGACCATTTGAAGAAAGGGAGGCAGCAAGCGACGTGAAGAGTATGGATGGCATTTGGACAAGCATTTTCTTTGCCAAATTTAACCAATGTTTCAAAACCACATGTTTCGTTGCCCCAGTGAGTTTTTTTAATCTCAAAGTGACTTCTCCATAGAGTTCTTGTGGGCCAGAGTATCATTCAGTCAATCAAAAGTATTTATTGAGAGTTTACTGTGTGCAGAGAAACAGATACTGAGACAGTTTGCCCTCTCTTCATTGGAGAAAAAGCAAGATGAAGCAGGAAAGCACCAGACGAGCATTAAAAATGATTAAAATGGCTTGACTCATTTTCAGGAAATGGAAAATGCAGTTGAGTTAGGTGATGAGAAAGTGAAGGGTCACTTTTCTATGGGGGCAAAAGGCAAGTGATGGGAGGGGAACCACAGCTCCCCTTCTATGTGGGAAAAGGGGGTGCGTAGACAGAGCTTACTCCAAATACAGATGATATAATTCCAGAAAGACAGTAGGTTATCTGAGTAGGTTACCTTACTTGTAAAATGGGGATTTAATACCTTTTCTCCCTCCTACTTAGATTGTGAGCTCTGTGTGGGACAGGAACCCTGTCTGACCTGATTATCTTGTATCTTACTAAGAGTTTTTATAACAGTACTTGACACATAGTAAGTGCTTAAAGGCAATAGGTCCGGGTAAGTAGGGCATTGAGCAGGTCTGGGGGAGTTGCCTAAGTGGTGAGAAGGACAGTAGTGTAATATAATAATAATAATGGTGGTATTTGTTAAGCGCTTACTATGTGCAGAGCACTGTTCTAAGCGCTGGGGGAGATACAGGGTGATCAGATTGTCCCACTTGAGGCTCACAGTTAATCCCCATTTTACAGATGAGGTAACAGAGGCCCAGAGAAGTGAAGTGACTTGCCCACAGTCACACAGCTGACAAGTGGCAGAGCCGGGAGTCAAACCCATGACCTCTGACTCCGAAGCCCAGGCTTTTTCCACTGAGCCATGCTGCTTCTCACACCAATCACTCAGTCAATCAATCGTATTTACTGAGCCCTTAATGTGTGCAGAGCATTGTTCTAAGTGCTTGGGAGAGTACCACACCACAATATAACAGACACATTCCCTGACCACAGTGAACTTGCAATCTAGAGGACTGCACTAATGGATAGTACAGAATTTGAGGAGTCAGAGGAGGTGATTGATTTGTGTAGACTTGTTTCACAGGAACTTCTCAAATCTGGGGACATTTGCTTCATCTGCAGAGCAGGATTCAGTAGCGCTTTTCCACTTCATTGCAAGACTTTGGGGATTAACTCAGAGGCATTTTCATAGTATTTGTTAACCGCTTACTATGGGCCAGGCATTGTACTAAACACTCGAGTAGAAACAAGATAATTGAGTTGGACACAGTCCCTGTCCCACATTGGGCTCATGGTCTTAATCCTCATTTTCTATGTGAGGTAAATGAGGCACAGAGAAGCGAAGTGAGTTACCCAAGGTCATACAGAAAACAAGTGGCAGAACTGAAATTAGAACCCAGGTCCTGACTCCCAATCCATGCTCTTTCCACTAGACTACACTGTTTCTCAACCAATGGAGAGTTTGCAATCAGTAGAGAGCATAATAGGTGAAAGACCCTGCCACATTGTGCTGTTATTGTTTTTAACACCAACTTCACATTCAGCTCCCTAAAAAGAGGAGGAAATAATGACATCTTTACATGAATCTGGGGTGCCCTTACCAAGAGAGATATTAAATGACCCTTAGGACAGTTTGGAAGCTAGATCCTTACCCATATAATCAGCAGTGTTTATTAAACCATCGGGGATGTAGTTTGGATGGAACTGAGAAAAAGCTGAAAAATGTTCCACATTTTCTCTCATGTTTCAGTAGAGAACTATGGAAGAGGAAAAAGAAAACTGTACTTGAATGTCATAATCTAGGAAACATAAATAGGGGCGAATTGGGCTACCAGTAATTTAACTTTCATGAGTCAATGGATATTTATTTCCATCCCCCACTGGTGCCCCTTTTCCATATTATCAGCTGAATACTTGCATCCTGAAAACAAGGTTCTGGAAATCCCTCACATGCTCTTTCTCCCTCCTATCATTCTTAGTTTGGAGAAGGAAGTGAAGGAGTTTGATCTGCTGTGGGTTGGCATCCAAATACCTGACTCCTTTGAAAAGGAGGAAGACTCTACCTGGAGGGGATACTGTCAGGAATCACTTGGGGACTCGCAATTTCTCTTTTCTCCCAATTGAAACAAGAGCCCAGTTCCCTCTTTGCTCTAATGAAGCAGGTGCAGAAGCTTGTGGATAAGATAAAGAGAATGAAGACTAAAGCAAATCATTTCCAACTTCAGGTACAGTGGAACTGGGACAGGTGAGGGAGGGGAGATGGGGTAGATAGCCAAGTTGGCTCTACTGGATCAGAACTAGTCGGTTGAGAGTGAAGCCTCTTTGCTTTTTGTGAACCGCTAGGCTCATTAGAATAAAGGCAAAGTGCAAACATTCCTTCTGTTCCTTTCCAAGCCCTCTGCAGTTGGGAAAGCAGCAGTTAGCCATTGTTTTACTTTCAGATAGCTTGCACAGCACTGGAGTAAACCTGTAATTATCCTGTCTCTGGAAAATGACTGCTGTCGTTTAGGGGGAAACTGACTGCTTCAGTTTCACAAGATCTCATGACAGGTGCCAACCTGTCTCTTTCCCCCTTGTTGGCTGTAATGATCAGGGTATCGTATTCCAAGCCAACAGAGTGGCAGGTAAATGACAGGGTCGGTCTCAGCCAAATGGAGCCGCAGGAGATGAGGTTTGAGTCCCCCTGCCACTGAAATGTCTGCTCTTTGCGGACCCATGGTGATGGTTGCTTTCTAGAGAGCCGAGTGAGTGTCTTTCCTAGAGGCCTGTGCTGTGGGCTCTAATAGGGGCTTTGGGATTTCACCCAGTTGGACGTTTTTCCCATCTCTCCATTGCCTTGAGTCTCAGTCACCCAATTTGTGGTATTTATTGAGCCCCTACTGAGTAAAAGGAATTCTGCTATGCGCTTGGGAGAGTACAGTGGAAGCCAGTCACATTTGCTCTGCCTTCCCTGCCCTACTGAACAAGTTTCCCAGGGACAACAGCCTATACCCCCTACACCTTTGCAAAAATTACAAATAGTCCTGGGGTTCCAAGAGAATGTACGTTACCTCACTATGACCTAATGGAGGGAGCGGATAGTCTAAGATTATTTTCAAATAGGGACAGCAGATAGAAGAACAAGGATATAACTGAGTAGTAGGACAAAGATACCAGAATGAAAAAGCTGAATACATTTTTAGATAAAAATGAATATAAATAATAATAATGATGATGGTATTTGTTAAGCAAAATAGATAAATGCTGAGGGAAGGATTAAAAAAGATAACTGGTAAGGGTTACTGCTGGGGGGGGCGGGCATGTTCAGGGTGTTGTGAATTAATCTGGGAGGGCTTCCTGGAGGAATTGGGTTTTTGGTTTTTTTGGAGGATTCTGAGAATGTGAATCCTAGACAAAAATTTTTGAGCACCACGATCCAGGTGTCTGGCCCATTCAAATGATGACTTGCTATGCAAGTCTTTCAGGGCAATGAATCCAGGCAGGGACTTGAGGGTCCTTTGGGCCTCATCTTTCCATTTTAAAACAGGGACTTTGGTTTGGAGGGTGTGGGAAAGATGATTTCAGCAGGCCAGGGATTTGGAAGCCATTTCATCACAGCGATTCATATGCTGTTCATTCTGACTTGCTGCATACAACCCTTGGGAAGACTCCATTTCCTGGATCTTCTGGCTAATCTTATGAGAGAAATTGGATAGACCATTTTGGAGGGAGTTGGCCTGTGTCAGGAAGCTGAGCATAATAGGAGACAACATTGGGGAGCCTGAATTTAGTAGCTGAGCCCTATGGTAAAGGGGTCATGAACTCAGAGAGCAATAAAGAGAATAGGAAGTGGAAAACACCTACATGCTAAAGATTGTTCTCTAAACTCTATGAGCAGAGAAGACTGTAAGCATCCCTGAGTCATGGATTGTGTCCTACTTTCCCAAGCAGAGTGCACTGCTTTGCACACAATAAGCATTCAATAAATCTTACCAATTGACTGCACAAGAGGAAATGGGCTGATGGGACAGGAGAGAATCAGGATGTATGTGGAGAAAAGCTTCCCTTACAGAAGAGGTAAGAAACTGTGGGGAAAAAAAGAAGAATTTGAGATATTTCCCAGGATTCCTAAAGTACAGACATCTGTCTGAAGTAGAGAAAGTAGAGGCCTATGTGGAGGCTACAGGTAAACTGGATTGACCACAAAACGATTGTCCAGTCTTAAACAGAGCTATTTTCAGGCAGTCTCCAAATGATCGCTTGAACAACAGAAGCAGCGTGGCCTAGTGGATAGAGTACGGGCCTGGTAGTCAGAAGGACTTGGGTTCTAATCCAGGCTCTACCACTTGTGTATGTGACCTTGGGCAGGTCACTTCACTTTTCTGGGCCTTAGTTACCTCATCTGTAAAATGGGGATTAAGAATGTAAACCCAATGTGGCACAGGGACTCTGTCCAACCTTTTGCATCCTGTGTCCAGCCAGCACTTAGAACAGTGCCTGGCACATGGTAAGTGCTTAAGAAATACCACATTTATAATTATTATTGCTGTTTTCAGGGGATGGATTTTGACTTCTAGTGGCCAATATCTCCCTAACTAAACAGATCCACCATTCACTCAAGAAAGGGGCAGGTCATCACAAATTTTGGAACCCAGATCCTTCTTTTCAGTGAGCACTTGGTATGTGGTTAAAAAACAACAACAACAGCTAAAAAAAGAAGCCTCAGGCTTCTATAAACACCAGGGAAAATTTGGGGTGAGTTGGTTTAGGCCCACTGAAAAATAGGGCTCTAGATGGCAGCAGGAAAACTGTTGGAGCTGCAAATGTTCCACTGTCATTACATTCACAGTTCTGCCCACCGGCAGCTAGAAGGGCCCAGCAACAGTTTAATTGTGGTTGCTATTTCCTTTAAAACCCATCTGCAGTAGTCCTCTTGGTCCTTCAAGAAATTGTTCATGGAAAAGTAGTAAAACCGTAAACTAGATTTAGCAGCAGAAAAGGAGTAAAAGGCACATTGGGAGTCCTGCTGTCAAGATGTTCAGGTGCAGCGGGGTAGCGAGCCCTAAAGATATATCAGCTGCAACCAGCTGCCAGCAAGAGGGAGAGATGATAGACCAATAAGGGCTGAGAGCACACCGTGAAGAAGAGACAAGCAGAGATGGAGGGAGATTAAAATAACAGAGAACCAACACAACCTCAACCTAAGGAATGCATGGAACTGAAAAGAGAGTAATGCAATTCTGGGTGTTAATGGATTATCTGAAATGTTCATGTATGCCTCTGCTTGCAAAGTTCTTGATGGCAAACAGTGGGGCTGCTTCCATTCAGTCTCATCCCAAAAAGTATTAGTGCTCCTCCAAAGTACATGGCAGTTCAAAACTCAAAATTTATGGGAGATTTGGAGAAAGCTCTCAAAGACTCTTATGAAGCCTGCTGAACAAACAAATCTTTTCAGGGGTACAAAATCAGGAAATTAAATACAGGAAATAACTAGACTCCTCTAGTCTCTACAAGTAGACCACTAGCTAAAAACAGATGTATAATCTTGCCCTTACCCAAGTATTCTCCTTTCCAACTGGGGTGATGGAAGGGAAAATTATCCAGAAAACATTGGCATCCTTAATCATGCTAAATAACTACTGAAACCAGGATATAGATTGTTCATTCATTCATTCATTCAATAGTATTTATTGAGCGCTTACTATGTGCAGAGCACTGTACTAAGCGCTTGGAATGAACAAGTCGGCAACAGATAGAGACAGTCCCTGCCCTTTGACGGGCTTACAGTCTAATTGGGGGAGACAGGCAGACAAGAACAATGGCAATAAATAGAGTCAAGGGGAAGAACATCTCATAAAAACAATGGCAACTAAATAGAATCAGGGTGATGTACATCTCATTAAACAAAATAAACAAAATAAATAGGGTGATGAAGATATATACAGTCGAGCGGACGAGAACAGTGCTGAGGGGGTGGGATGGGAGAGAGGTAGGAGGAGAGGGAAAGGGGGGAAAAGAGGGTTTAGCTGCGGAGAGGTGAAGGGGGTGTAGAGGGAGCAGAGGGAAAAAGGGGGGAGCTCAGTCTGGGAAGGCCTCTTGCAGGAGGTGAGTTTTAAGTAGGAATTTGAAGAGGGGAAGAGAATTAGATTGTCTGAGGTGAGGAGGGAGGGCATTCCAGGACCGAGGGAGGACGTGGCCCAGGGGTCGACAGTGGGATTGGCGAAACCGAGGGACGGTGAAGAGGTGGGTGGCAGAGTAGCGGAGCGTGCGGGGTGGGCAGTAGAAAGAGAGAAGGGAGGAGAGGTAGGAAAGGGCAAGGTGATGGAGAGCCTTGAAGCCTAGAGTGAGGAGTTTTTGTTTGGAGCGGAGGTTGATAGGCAACCACTGGAGGTGTTTAAGAAGGGGAGTGACATGCCCAGATTGTTTCTGCAGGAAGATGAGCCGGGCAGCGGAGTGAAGAATAGACTGGAGCGGGGAGAGTGAGGAGGAAGGGAGATCAGAGAGAAGGCTGACACAGTAGTCTAGCCGGGATATAACAAGAGCCTGTAGCAGTAAGATAGCCATTTGGGTGGAGAGGAAAGGGCGGATCTTGCGATATTGTAAAGGTGAAACCGGCAGGTCTTGGTAATGGATTGGAGGAGAGTGTATCTATTCCTCTAGAAGAACTTTAGCCCTGCATAACATAAACACTCAACTTCAGTTTACATTCATTCATTTAATTTGTTGAGCACTTACCCTGTGCAAAACACTATAATAATAATAATAATTATAATAATTACGGCATTTGTTAAACTCTTCCTGTGTGCCAAACACTGTTCTAAGCGCTGGGGTAGATACAAGGTTATCAGGTTGTCCCATGTGAGGCTCACAGTTTTAATCCTCATTTTACAGATGAGGGAACTGAGACCCAGAGAAGTGAAGTGACTTGCCCAAAGTCACACAGCTGACAAGCAGCAGAGCCAGGATTAGAACCCACCACCTCTGACTCCCAAGTCCATGCTCTTTCTGCTAAGCCATGTTGCTTCTCATCCAGTAGCTTCTCATCCCTGTTCCACATTTGGCTCACACTCTTAATCCCCTTTTCACAGATAAGGTAACCGAGGCACAGAGAAATTAAGTGACTTGTCCAAGGTCACACAACAGACAAGGGGTGGAGCCAGGATTAGAGCCCAGGGCCTTCTGATTCCCTGGTATGTATTTCTATACACTAGGCCACACTGCTTTTTAGGATGAGGGAAATGCCTCATCTAGCATGATGTATGTTTGGATGGAAATGAAGGGAACTTTAGTACACTCACTCTCAACAGTAGCTGATGAAATGAGCAGTGTTTACTGCTGAGGAGTTCACCCAGTATCCCTGAAAATCACTGCAAAGCAGTAGTCTAGATGGGATATGACATAAACCTGGACCATAGTGGTAGCCATTTGGATGTAGTAGAAGGGCAGAATTATGGAAATGATGTAAATGAAGAACTGGGAGAATTTGGTGATAGAATGAATATGGAGTTTGAAAGAGAGAGAAGAGTCAAGGATAAAGTTAAAACCATGGGCTTGAGACTTTGGGAGGATGGTGGTGTCAACCATAATGGAGGAAGAGGAGAAGTGTTGATGGAGAGGATTTGGGAGGGAGACCTATTGAGCTGGAGACTCCTGGGTCATCCAGGTAGAGATGGAGGCAGCAGGATATGTGAGTACAGAGACGAAGAGAGATCAGGGCTAGCAAGATAGATTTGGGAGTTATTAACAGAGGCAGTAGTCGAAGCCTTGGGAGCAGACAAGCTCCCCAGGGGAATGAGTGTAGATTGAAAAGAAAAAGACATCCAGAGCAGAGCCTTGAAGAACACTCTCCACTTAGTAAGGGAGAGGAAGAGCCAGCATAAGTGACTGAGAAGGATGGCCAGAGAGCTAAGGAGAGATACAGGAGAGAAGTGTATTGGAAAAAAACAATGTTAGATAGGGTTTTAAGAAGAAGAAAATGTTCCTGGTTAAAAAAAAAAAGAAGCTGAGGGATCAAAGAGGATTAGGACAGAAGAGAGTCCACTAGATTTAGAAAGAAGATCATTGTTTGCCTTGAAATGAACAGTCTCATTGGAGTGAAAGGGTTGGAAACCAGATTGTAGCTCATCAAGAAGGAGGTTGAAAGAGGGGAACTGGAGGCAGGAGGTAGATATGAATTGAGGAATTTGGACAGGAATGGACAGAGGGGCTATAGGGGCTAGCTGGATGCTGGTGTCCAGATCAGGTATTTCCATAGGATAGATAGACATAGACTTGTTTAAAGGCAGAGAGGAAGGCCCTCTCAGAGAGTGAGCAATTCAAGGTGGCAATCAGGAAGATGAGCTAGCACAATTGTTTTTAGAAGATGTGAAGGAATGGTGACGGGGTGTAGGTGGAGGGGATAGATATTGAAAGCAGGTGGGAGATCTCTTTTTTGAGAGTTGGCAGAGAAGGATAAGAGATTGGAGGTAGAAAAGCAGCTGGATAGGTGAAGGAGAGTTTTGGGGGGAGCTCATGCTTAATGGCTATAGTTTTGTAATCAAATTTGTTGGCTGTCATCAAGAGGACCAGCTGGGAGGTGAGAACTCTAAAATACTGTGGCTTGAGGTAAGTGCAGGAAGGTTTGGGCTCATGTCTGTTACCATACCACTAAACTCTAAGTTTAAAAATTCAAGTCTTGCAATGGAACAGTCTCTTCAGTGAATTAGTTATGTAATAAGTGGCAAATGATATAATGTGCAAATGGCTTGATTCTCTCCAGAAGATGCAGATGTGCGACCCAAGATAGTGCCCTCTCCCAGATTCTGGCCTGAATCAGCCGTGTGTCTGGTCTGTACTACTTCAACAGTAGAATTGTGAGGTGTTAGGATTGCTCCTCACTCATCCTGCACTCACCCTATGTTCCTTAAATACACAGCCCCCAGGCCTAGGATTCCTGGGTTACTTGGCTCTGACTGAGGGTTGAATGGCCCAACGGGACTAGAGGGATCTGGCCTAGCCTGATCATGTGCACATTTTGAGGAGGTCAGCGATATGTACCGTGTATGGTTAAGTGGACTGATAGCTTTGACCCTCCCTCCCACACCCTTAACTGGCATAAATTCCATGATGGGAAGCCTCTGTGAGGTGGAAAGATCTCTATTATGTATTTAATGTGGCATCTGAAATTGATCTTCCCAAATGTTGAACTCCAACCATTTTTACTTATCTTGCAGTACTGAATCTACATCTAGAATTCATATATATTTAAAAAATAAAACAGGAAACAATCTGAGGTAGTTTAAAATTAGTCTTTAGCCTGGATGCCGGTAAAGGGATTAGGTCAATCGATCAATTATTGCCACTTACTGTGAACAGAGCATTATACTATGTGACTGGGAGAGTACAATATAATAGAGGTGGTAGACATGTTCCCTGCTTACACAGAGCTTACAGTGTAGAAGATGATCTTCCAGAGTCCCTCTAACCCTATGATACTTTGATGTCTTATGTATATAGCTGTGGACTGTGGTAGACCACCATTTTAGCACACAGAGCAGCCTAGAAGCAGCAGAATTGTGAGGGCTCATAATCTTAATCCCCATTTTACAGAGAAGGTAATTGAGGCACAAAGAAGCTAAGTGACTTGCCTAAGGTCATACAGCAGACAAGTCATGGACTCAGGATTTGAACCCAGATCCTCTGACTCCCAGGCCCATGCTATTTCCATTAGACCACCCTGCTCCTCCATTAAGCAAAGGCTTCACAAAGGTTCCAGAGAAACAGCGTGGCTTAGTGGCAAGAGCACAGGCTTGGGAGTCAGAGGTAGTAGGGTCTAATCCCGGCTCCACCACTTGTCAGCTGTGTGACGTTGGGCAAGCCATTTAACTTCTCTGTGCCTCAGTTACCTCATTTGTAAAATGGGAATTAAGACTGTGAGCCCCACATGGGATAGCCTGGTAACCTTGTATCTACCCCAGTGCTTAGAACACTGCTTGGCACATAGAAAGCACTTAACAAATACCATCATTTTTATTTTTCTTTCACTGTGCTTGGATACAAAGAGGCAGGCCAGAAAGTGAGACAAATCCTGTAGGAGATGGACACATTAGTACAACAAAGCAACTATCTTCCAAAACAAAGATATCAACTCCATATAATTTTCCTTAGAATTCCAAGAAGACACCACTGATGGTCCACAAAGATAAACAAATACAAATGATTGACTGAAATTCACCTCTGAGTGCATGTGAGACTGGAACGGCCAACGTGGCATCCACATGCCCAGCCACATTGTATATACAAAAAAAAGGTGTACCTTGTGTTGTTGGGTTTGATGTTTGCAGCAACAACGTTGTTATCTCTTTTGCCTTCTTGTATTGTGTTCCTTCGGAGGCTTTTGGCTTACAAGTCTGTTGAGGTAGAGGTGGAAAAGCGCATTCTAGCAGCTGCACAGTCCTGGGAGTCAGAAGGACTTGGATTCTAATCCTGGCCCCTCCACATGTCTGCTGTGTGACCTTGGGCAAGTCACTTAACTTCTCTGGGCCTCCGTTACCTCATCAGTAAAATGAGCATTAAAAGTGTGAGCCCCTTGTGGGATAGGGACTGTGTCCAATCTGATTAACTTGTGTCTACCCCAGTGCTTAGAACAGTGCTTGGCACATAGGAAACATTTAAATACCATAATTATTATTATCTGCATCCAGGACCTGTTGCATCTTCCAGCATGGCTGCAGAGACGAAATTGAACAGCACTGGGTACACAGTGCTATTAGATGAGGAACCCTAAGCTCTGACCTCACTAGTCATGCTGTCATGATGTAGTCTCAGGATCTTGACGAACTTTTCTGGGCAAGCAGATTTCCTAAGAAGTTTCTAGCGCCCAGAACTACTGATGCTTTTGTTAGGTCGATGAACACTGTGTAGAGGTCGTGGTACTCTTCCCTGCAATTTTCCTGTAGCTGACTGCAGCAGATCATGTCTGCGGCAGATCATGTCAGTCTAAATAAAAACGAAGGAATGGTGATGGGGTCATGTTCTTAAGCATCATGATTTGCACCAAGGGGTTTTTATACTCAATCTGAGGAATGTTGAAAAACACAAATTTCCTGGCCCCGTCGCTCAACGCCCCTTGCGTGTTATAGTTCATCATCGCACTGGGTCACCGACCCTGCTGGGGCACACTGTGGTCTGAAACTACAATCTTGTTCCAAAAATATTCTTTTGATGATATTCTTTAGTAGTCACACATACACACACACGTGATTATGCAAAGTTATTTATCCCTACATAATATTTTCTGTCTCCTGACTTGGAATGTTTGCAACTAGCTTTTCCTTAATACCTTTGTGCCTAACCCAAGGCCAGAGGGTGGGATTAGATGCAGAATGAAGGAAAGAACACTTTTTTTATCATAAAATAACGCCCACCATCATCTCACATGATACACATTTCAGACTACAGTTAAGCCACCCTAAGTAGTCTTTGAAAAATGGTCCCATCAGGGCAGGGCCTTTTTTTTTTTTTGCAGCTGATGTTTGTCTGTTGTTTCATTATTTTTAATTTGTGGAGTGGCCGGGAACATTTTTTTCTGCTAAAAGTTATTTTGATGTTTTCTTTCTTTGCTAGTGTTAGCAAAACAAAATACACTATTGGAGGTGCTCAGGGAGTCTTTCATAGACAGTGTATTTAGCTCAAAGCACATGGAAAAATGACTACTTTACTAGGTTAGTTTTCGCTACCCTCGGGCTCTTTAAGATTACTTTTAGATTCATATGCTGTGGTCATTCATTGACCAGGCTGTTTCAACCCTTGTACATATCCAACAAAGAATCATTTCCCTCAGGCATGGCTTCTTTCAATCATATTTACCAAAAACCATTAAACACTCCTGGGACTTCAGGCAGAAGAAGGAAACAACTTTATATGAACACAATTCAAAACAGCTTTGCTCCTTGGGAAGAAAAATCTGGAGAAGGTAAAGCTCAATTATCTTTTCATTTTAATCTTTAGTACTCTTAGATTCCAGAAATGGACCACATGATAAAGTTTTTCAATCTATAATCTCTCTTGAAAAAGTGGCTTCTTTGAGCCAGTCACTAATAAGGTCTTTGGCTCTACCCAGTGGATTCTTTTCCAACAATGCTGCCTTAAGTTTGGTTTGTGCTAAACCCACCCAAGGGCATCTGCCTTTTTTTTCCCCCCAACCCCCGGTCCCCCCCCCCCCCCCCCCCCCCGCTGAAAGAAGGTTAGGGGTATTGTTCTCCTGAAGATGGAGGACAGACTACAGGTTGAGGGTTATATAATGATAGAATCCTTCCAAAAACACTGAAATCTTCCAGCTCCTCTACTCGCTCCTGAGAAAATAACCCGCAATGAAGTGGGAACCAAGCATAATCCTGATTGGTACAAAGAACATAAAAAGGAAAGACATTTCCCACTGCAGTTCCTGAAGGCAAATGGTGTTCTCTATAGAGCTGCATTACTCTCTTGGTGGGAGTAATAATATTGAGCCTCCCTTGGTTTAGTCCATGAGATTTCCCTGAAGAATTCAAAGTGGCTTCACCCATATAATCTCATTTATTCCCCACAACATCCTGCTGGGGAAGAATAAAGTAGATATATTTTTTCCTCACTTTACTAACAGAGAAAGGAAGGCTCAGAGAGGTTAAGTGATCTGCCCAAGGTCACACAGTAACACACTATATACTCTATAGAGTCTGGGAGACGATTCGATTCTTAGTTTCAAAGAACTTATGATCTAACTTCCCAATACTGCTATCTCGTGGCTGAAAGCCTCTGAAACAAGATCTGATCTCTTTCCCATCATTTCATCATCTGTCCTGAGGCCCAGACCTTCTCCTTTCTTTTCTCTTTCTTTGTGAAATCCATTGTTCAGGGAATTTTGGAAATTCTGCAGTTCTGTCTTCAAACTCCCTGGCAGATGTATCTCTTCAGACTAGTTTTTGGTTAATCTTTTTTTTTTTTTGCTCTGATGTTTTGTTTTATTGCAAAGGACTGTGAGACACTATTGTGTGAACTGTGCTATATAAGGTTTTATTGTATTGTATTGTTTACGCCTTGTCTATGACAGGTACCAGCAGCACTTACCACCCTGTGATTTTCCGGCAGTGAAAATAATAGAGGAATTTCATTCAGGTAAAATAATTAGTGGTTTAGACAAAAATGAATACAATTTGTCATACAGAGTATTAGACTTTTTTAGTATGTGTCAGTTTCTTGGGGGCTACGAAGACAGATTACACAGAATTTTATCCTTTTAACTATGAATTAGTACTTTTCCATTTACTACCTGGAAACTAAATAGTCTACATGTTGAGGTAACTACATGATATCTAGAGAAAATTGTGTCAGACTTTCTCCCAGCGCTCAATGTATTTTGGCAATTTAAGAGGCCTCAGTCCTGAACTCTACAGTGGCCTCTATGGCAGCCTCTGGCTTCAATTTATACTTCAGCTGCAAGAATCATCTTCCTCAATTGGACTTTTGAACCTAATTTTCCCCTTTACAGGGCTCTGCTGTGAGCATAACACTGAATAGTGTCTGTTGCATAAAATTAAAGTTACCTTTATTTTCTAAGTCCTCATGATTCATTTCCCACCATAGCGAATGTCTCTCACCTATGGTATACACTGATCACTCTGCTTCTTCAAGTAGTAAGTACTTTCTCCTTTCTATCACTTCTTTACCTCTTCAAAATGCCCTGTCCCAATCACCCCCCAATGGCTCTTTAGTGGGTTTTCACTTTCAGCTGGCCACTTCATTCTGTTTCATTAAATAGAAGCCGTTGGGGTATCTTATTTACAGGCAGGGTGTGGTTGTTATTAGTCATCCAGAGGAGGTGGAGCTACAGGACTGAAAAGAGGTAGGAAAGGAGAGCAGGGAAAACTGATTTATATTTCCCATATAAACTATATTTCCCAGAATCTTCTAGGAATGAAGTGTTTTTTTCTTTTTAAATACCTTGAACCAGAGTTGATTAAATTGAGAATTAATATGGTGGATGGAAAAGGGACCTGTGTCAGAAGGACTTGGGTTCTACTCTTGATTCTTCAAATTTGCTGTGTGACCTCAGACAAGTCACTTAACTTCTCTGTGCCCGTTACATCATCTGTAAAATGGGGATAAAGACTTGAGCCCCATGTGGGACATGAACTGTCCCCAACATGATTAGTTTGTAACTACCCCAGTGCTTACTACAGCACCTGGCACATAATAAGTGTTTAACAAACATCCTAAAAAACAGAGTAGAAGCCCTGGCTTCTGAGTCTCCCTGGGGTCTGCTGTTGCCTGATTATATTTGCTACCTGCTTTCAGGGGTAATATATGGGTATGAGTACACAACTCTTAAAATGTGTCTTTTGTTTTAGAGACACTTGTTCGTAAGGTTGTGTTTTTTGTGTAAGTGTCATGTGGACCTGAAGTTGTCTCTTCATGTTAGTTCAGTGACCTTCAATACTTCATCATAGTGCAAAGTGAATTTGACTGTAGCATACACAAGAGGGTTGATTTTTTTTTGGATTCAACTAATGGCAAGTTGTAGTTGACACACCTGGATGATACTTAAGAATTTAAATGGTAACATGGTTATTCCAAGTCAGCTCCATTACCAATCATCCAAAATCAAGTGCCTGAAGGACAGTTTCTCTGCCATTAATGTCATTCAGTGTATAGACTTCAACAGCCCAATCATGAACAGAACCAGTGATCACCGACTACACCTGGTTCTAGCTAACCTTTAACTTTTTATCCTAGGTTCAAAGCCTGCTTCTAGATTTCCACTCTACCTAATCCTAATTTTACTCTTAGCTCTCTCATCCTTACATTAATGAGGACTTTTGGTAGTTGAGGTCACTGAGAGGTTGATTACTATTTTTAGAAGTGTTGACCTTTTGGAATTTGTCAGCAATTGGATTGGCTGGTTGGGGTTCATTTCTTAGTCCTTCTTCCTGGGTTGGAATCAGTAATTGCAGCTTTGTGAGGTCGTCAAATTTCCTTCCTGGTGCCCTAGCCTTATAGGCTAATGGAAGATCTGTAATGGTTTGAGTCTTTCAATTATGTTTTTATAAATGTGGAACAAATATCCTCTTAAAATTGTTTCAGTCTGGCTGGGAAAACATTCTGAAGGGATTAGTGGTGGGAGAGAGTTGGATGCAAGGGGAATTAGGAGAGGAAGAAAGGAAGATGGTGGTAAATAATAATAATGTTGGTATTTGTGAAGTGCTTACTATTTACCGAGCACTGTTCTAAGTGCTAGGGGAGATATGGAGTAATCAGGTTGTTCCACGTGGAGCTCACAGTCTTCATCCCCATTTTACAGATGAGGGAACTGAAGCCCAGAGAAGTGAAGTGACTTGCCCAAAGTCACACAGCTGACAGGTGGCGGAGCCGGAATTAGAACCCACCACTTCGGACTCCCAAGCCCATGCTCTTTTCACTGAGCCACGCTGCTTCTGTCTTGTATCTTAAAACCAAAAGAAAACTAAAGCAGAATCTGATTTTCTTCCACCCATTGGCCCTCAGTGCTTAGTTAAAGCAAATAATATGAAATCTTTGAAGGTGCTCTGCAGATGATGGACCAAACATGGAGAAATACAACGGCAATGACAATCCAAGCCCAAAGGGAAACTAGAGTGTATTTCTTTTGAAAATGAACGGCTGGGAGCCACCCCAGAGGCATAATTACTGGCAGTAGATTTATGAAGTGGCAAAGTATGGGAATTTCTGGCTTTTTTGCTACATATCGTTGCTGCTGGTCAAATGGCTCTATAAAAAAAAAAGGAGGAAAAAAAGCCAACCCAAATTTCCCACCCAGCTGCAATAAGTTGTTATGCCTTCTTCTCTGCCATTTAAATTAATGGCAAGTGTTCCCCAGCAATAGATGGTGATTATTATCTCTGAGGTACAACAGCACAGAGAGAGTTGTGTCTACCCACCTTTTCCTTAGACCGCTTCCTTGATCCAGACTCTGCCACTAATCCTTGGAATAGCAAGTTCATTTTGGGTGTGGTGAGGGTCAAGGAGAAATGGTGTGCCTTGAAATTGTGGATCAGCACTGCCTGTTTATCGCCTGCAGCTTGTCTCTATGTTTTGTGAGATGGTTTGACGCGTGGGCAAACTTTATTGGAAAATATATAGGTTTTCATTTCAATAAATGTTCACCGCTTTAAGGGATTCTAAGTTTAACTTAGTAATCTCTGAGATGTGAAAGGGTAGTCACTGATGGAAGGGAAAGGGACAGTGAAGAGATCTGTCCTTAGGACCTGTCTGTCTGTCCGCTCCTAATAAAAGGGGGAGGAAAAAGAGACAGTGTTATCACTACACCTCTGCAAGTGAATTAGCTAGCACAGATTTGATAAAGCTTATAAAGCCTCTGGAGCTGCTGTGACAGTCTCCTGGCTAGGGCTCTGTCTGCTGCCAGTTAGTCTTTGCTAGGGGCACTCTTTATTTATGCTTCAGTACCGTGTTATCCTCTGGGCTTCAAACAGAAGGGACCTGTCTGTAAGTGTTTTGGTTGTGGTGTTAGAAGATTTGAACACAGCAAAACACATGCAACAGTGCCCAAGATCTGTTTCAGTCGGTCTCACTTCTTTGGCTTTTGCTTCGTCATGATTACTGAGTGGAGGGAGGGTGGTATGTGTTTGACTTCCACTAGAGAGTGTCACAGTGTTATTTGAATGAGCAAATGAAATCTGAATTGATAAATTAACTCCTCGCTGCTGATAAAGTGGAAAGGCTTGGACCTCCTGCTGACTGCTCTTATCCCTTTCTGGATGGAATCCTTCCTGCCCCAGACATGGCTTCTTCAGACTTCAATCAGAAAATGTCACAGCCCATGAAAATCCCCTGAACAGTCAATCCCCAGCCAGCTAATGATAAATAGATATTTATGTCTACACAGGCTAGCTATAGTTCTCTTTCAGTGCCAGGCGGAAATGTTTAAGGGTGTGCTAAACATGAATTTTTGATTTGATACTTCATGCTGCATAATGAATATGAGTGAATACCACTTTAACTTTGGGGTAATTCAGTGGCAATGTGCGGTCCATAAGAATTTTGGATGGGAAAGTTCTTCTGGCAATCCATTATTTGGGATGGAGATCTGTGTATGTTAAGAGTGGAAATTGAAAAACCAGGCTAAGTAGTTGGAAAGCCTCCAAAAGAAGACCAGGCCAGGCAGCTTTGGAAATATTGTTTATTACAAGAAGAAAAAGAATTATTTAAAAGCAGTGGTGATGGTGAGGCTGAAGATGCAAGAAAAGGTGTCATAATCTGTTAGATTTAAAAGGAAAATGGGAAAGATACAAAATCAAATATCTAAGACCCTCTCTAGACTTCTTCTCTCCAAGAGAATCCTCACCCTTACATACCAAAAAGACTGAGTACAGTAAATTGAAATTGCTTATTTAGAAAACTAATGCAGAACTACCAAAGGGTGTATGATCTGAAGGGTTGATTTGGACCTACACTGATTCAAAACTCTCCCCTGTATACTAGGGTAATGGGGAGGACTATGAGAAATCAGTGACTAATTACTACTAAGCAGCCACCTCTGAGGAGCACATTTCTCAGGAACACCATTGACAAATGTTCATTTAGCATCCACTGTGTAGAATATTAAATTAGGACTACGTCCATCAGTTCTCTAGGCAAAAAGTTAAATGTGTCACAAAAAATGAAACCAACTGGGAGATTTGAGAGGTAGTCAATCAATGCTAAACTTATCAGCAAGGGTGTTTAGCAGTTCGGTCATAGCCGAAGGCATGTTCTTTAAAACCTTCCATACCATTCTGTTTGAAAACTGGCAGTTGGTTTGCAGGAAGGAAAGGATAAAGCTCAGAGACTCAGAGAGCAAAGGGGTTGATTTGCTTACACTGTTTAATGGCCACTGGGGCATTCTAGGTGGAGATTGACTTCCTTACCATAGAAGAAGGACTACACTGCTGCTTGAATAGATCTAGGGAGAGTTTTCATAAAGAATTATCCCAGAAGAAATACCTCTTTCTATTGGCTGCTTTTATCCCCACATATAGCATTGTCTCCCTCTTCTTTACTTCTCTCCTTTCAACCTCCCCCTCTCCTTTTTCTTCTTCCTATTTTTCTCTCCCCTGTCTGACTACTTACTTCTTCCATGACCTTTGCCAGCCTTGGTCCCTGCCAGAAGATTTACATAGGATGGGGTATAATCACCACATACTGAGTGTTTCCTGGGAGCAGAGCGCTGTACTGAGCATTTGTGATAGAACAGTAGAACAGAGTTGGTACTTATGCCTGTGGTGAAAGAGGGTTGGGTGATCTAATTCTGAAATTATTTCCATTTTAAACTTCTTCCATCCTCTTCCCCAGGAAAAACCTTAGAAGGTGGGTCACTGTGTGTTCTGATAATATGGTCCCAAGCACCTTAAAAGCTCTCTGCATCTTTTTGCCAATCCCTGTGTTACAGTTACAAATCTGTCTCTGAATGATCTACCTCTATTATTTTACAGTGTAATATAGGCATTCCCCATGACAGAGCCATGATGTGTTCCTCAGAAACATAGATGCTTCATGAACAGCTGAAACATACGATATGTTTACCCACAGATTTTCATGTTATAAATTGGGATTAGTTCCAAAACCTCTGGAAAAGTAATATCAAATTCCTTTATATGCTTTATACTGCTACATTAAGCATCACTAAACTATTATTTAATCTTTGTTAAAGTAATTCAAAGCATAACATCACAACATTGACTAAATGAGGAGTTGTAGTAGGATTATGAATCTTTGCGGGAGGCTGCAAAAGTAGAAGCTTGTTCTGCTGACTGTGGTAGTAGTTTTTCAACTTTATTGAAGAATTTATCCATTTTAGATTGAACAGCAGCCTTCCTCCCATCTTCAGAAAAGCACCTTATAGCAGGATAGCTCTTTCAGAACACCATTTCCCACCTTTGAACTCGCCTCGCCATCAGGATCTTTGGTCGTTTTTATGATGATAATAATAATAATGTTGGTATTTGTAAAGTGCTTACTATGTGCAGAGCACTGTTCTAAGTGCTGGGGTAGATACAGGGTAATCAGGTTGTCCCACGTGGGGCTCACAGTCTTAGTCCCCATTTTACAGATGAGGTAACTGAGGCACAGAGAAGTTAAGTGACTTGCTCACAGTCACATAGCTGAGAAGTGGCAGAGCTGGAATTTGAACCCATGACCTCTGACTCCCAAACCCGGGCTCTTTCCACCTCCCAAACCCGGGCTCTTTCCACTGAGCCATGCTGCTTCCCTTATAAATTCATCTGCTTGCTTTAAAATTGACACAAAATTCCTTAATCTCAAAATGTTTGTTGATGTTCAACCAGATCTGTACTATCCCAAGTACTTAATACAGTGCTCTGCACAGAGTAAGCACTCAGTAAATATGATTGATTGTTTTTATGCTATTTGTTCAGCTCTTACTGTGTGACAGGTACTCTTCTATACTCTGGGGTAGAACAAATTAATCAGGTTGGACACAGTCCACATTCCACATGGGGCTCAGAGTCTTAATCTCTGTTTTACAGATGAGGTCACTGAGGCACAGAGAAGTAAAGTGATTTGCCCAAGTCACACAGCAGACAAGAGGCTGAGACGGGATTAGAACCTAGAGCTTTCTGATTCCCAGGCCCATGCTCTATCCACTAGGCTGTGCTGCTTCTCTAATTGGAGTTTGGTGTTCTGCAATTGGTGTGGAAGATAATTTCTTTTTCTGTTTTGGGATCTTTCTTTAGATAGTTTAGATTGCTGAGGTGTCATACATTAATGTTAATATTCCCAGGGTGCAGGTATCATGCAGTGGCTATACTGTGATATATCCCTGGACTGACTAAACAGTGACTTTTGCAATTACTCTGTTTGGTATCTCAGCCATGGAGACTGAGCCTTTATAGAGCTAGTAAATGTCCTAGCTGATTTTCCTACTCACCCTATTTTTCTAGCAAAGTGGCCCCGGTCTCATGAAGGATGTGCTTCTGAGTCTAAAAGAGGGTATTATTCATTTTGTGGATTATTTGCAGTAGATTTCAAGTTCTTACTAGTTGTCAACTCAACTTACTTTCAATTTCCAGCTTTGGGCTCAATGATGGCTCTCTACCCTGCATCCTGGCAATCTCTTCGATAGCCCATTTAGTATCGATTGTTTCTGTTACCAAAATAAGGTCTAGGTTGTCATCCCTGTTTTGCATTATCTCACATTTCCTTTTATCCATGCCAATTTTCTCATTTATTAGCAAGGATAATCAGAAGTTGAAACTGAGGCCAGATAGCACCTTTAGAGAAACTGAACTTTCCTCCATTTCGAAGCGTTGGATTTGTAATAACCCAAACTCATCAGAATATGTAAATGAGTTTTCCAACTCCTACATGGAATACTAGAAAGAGAGACGCAAAGCTTGAAGGACCTCAAAAGGTCATCTTGTCCCATCCCCTGTCTAAGGGCTGTAGACTGTACTGTCGAGGATAAATGGTTGTCTATTCTTTTATTAAAGATTTCTAGAGATGGAGATTATATAACCTCCTGCCAGTTATATCTCAGATAGATGAAATGACTTGATTTTATCCTATTTAGATACTCCAGAACAAACGGTATTTTATTGCCTTTAGAGTCAAGATTTTCCTATGTCCATCGTCTTCTGCTTCCATTCAATTCTTTTTCTTCTTTATTGGTCCTCTGTGAACATGTAGAATAACTGCTCATTGTCTTCCTCACAGAAATCTTTCGAATGTAGTTAAGTATTTCCAAACTCCTCTTTTACTGCAAACAAATCCCATTCTTTAACTTTTCTTCACAGGACACATTTTCAACATCTTTTTGCCACCCTGTACTCACTCAAATTTCTCCAGAGCCTGTTTTGAACAACATTGTCCAAAACTGTTTTTCAACAGTGCAGAATATAGCAAACAGATTTCTTCCAAAATCTTGTGATTATATTCCATTGCCATGTTGGATTTTTAAATAATGGCATTACACTGCAGATAAAGTTTAGGGTGGATTACGATCCTAAAAAATGCTTCTGTTATACTTGTGCTAAGTAAGTGTTCATTTTATTCTTTAGAACCCAGGTGTATAAATCAGAAGGGCTTGGGTCCTAATCCAGCTCCGCCACTTGTCTGCTGTGTGACCTTGGGCTGGTCTCTGGGCTTCTCTGTGCCTCAGTTATCTCATCTGTAAAATGGGGATTAAAACTGAGAGCCCCATGTGGGACAGGGACTGTGTCCAACCCAATTTGCTTGTATCTACCCCAGTGTTTAGTACAGTGTCTAGTACATAATAAGTGCTTAACAAATACTATTTTTTTAAAAAGTGTAACATCTTGAATTTACTCGTTAAACGTCATCCTATCTGTTAAACTGTAAGCTCCTAGAGGACAAGAATCATGAGGATGAATTTTCTTGGACTCTCTTTAGTCTTCATTACAATGCTTTTCTCTCAGTTGACGTCCTGTAAATAATATTGATAGAATGCTTGATTGGTTTTCTGGGGAGTGTTTTTCTTAGTGATCAAGGTTGCTTTGAACTTTACTTCTATCTTCCAAATTAATAACAAAAGTGCTAAATGTCTCTTAAAAACTTGATAATCATATTTTCACTTCCCTTACTGAGGACAACAAAGCTATTGAATAGAGCCAATCATTTAGTTTAACACTGTGAAACATCACTAGATATGAATCTCCCCAGTCAAGTAGCCATCGATCCATTTGATATAAACTCGAGCAATTCTCTTGTTTTTCCTAGCAGTGCCTTGAGATCTCCTGCTTCATCTCAAAATCCTCCCCTTCCACCTGAACTGCCAACCCCATGCCTTTGCACCTTATCCAAATACTTGTACCCTTCCTTTTTCCCTCCCTGACTGACATCTTCAACTATCCATCCTCCCTGACTGACATCTTCAACTATCCATTCTCCAATGGCCTTTTTCCCCACTGTTTTCTAACATGCTCATGTCTCTCCTATCCTAAAAAAAAATCCTCCCTTGACCTATGGGTTCCTCTGGTTATCACCCCATCTATCTCCTCCCTTTTCTCTCCAAATTCCTTGAGCTTCCACTTTCTCTCCTCCAATTCTCTCTTTGACCCCCAGTGGAAAGAGCCTGGGCTTTGGAGTTAGAGGTCATGGGTTCGACTCCTGGCTCTGCCACTTGTCAGCTGTGTGACTGTGGACAAGTCACTTAACTTCTCTGTGCCTCAGTTACCTCATCTGTAAAATGGGGATTAACTGTGAGCCTCACGTGGGACAACCTGATTACCTTATATCTACCCCAGTGCTTAGAACAGTGCTCGGCACTTAGTAAGTGCTTAACAAATACCAATCTGACTTCTGCACCCCTTACTCAACAGAAACTGCCATCTCAAACATCATCAATGATCATTTTCTTGCCAATGATCTCTTTATTTCCTCTACTCCATCTTACTCTTCCTCAACCTCTCAACTGCCTTTGACACTGACGACCACTCCCTTTTCCTGGAAACATTATCCAACCTTGGCTCCACCGACACACTCCTCTCCTGGTTCTCCTCATATTTATCTGGCTTCTCCTTCTCAGTCTCTTTTGCAGGTTCCTCCTCTGCCTCCCCCGCCAACTGTATTGGGAGTCAAGGGACATTCAAGGTTCAGTTCTGGGTCCCCTTCTCTTCTCCATCTCAGTCACTCCCATGGAGAACTCATTCACTCCCATGGCTTCAATTACCATCATTATGTTGATGATCGCAAATCTACATCTCCAGGCCTCTTCTCTCTCCTCTTCTGCAGTCTCACATTTCCTCTGCCTTCAGGATAACTCTACTGGTATGTCCTACCAACACCTCATACCCCCCATATTTCCAATCTGTCACCAAATTCTGTTAGTTCAACCTGTACAACTTCACTAAAACCCACCGTTTCCTCTCCATCAAAATTGCTACCACATTAATCCAAACATTTATGCTATTTTGCCTTGATTACTGCATCAGCCTCCTTGCTGACAGTCCTGCCTCATGTCTCTCCCTACTCTAGTCCGTACTTGATTCGGCTGTCCGGATTGCTTTTCTGCAAAAATACTCAGTCCATCCCCCACTCCTCAAGATCATCCAGTAGTTGCTCATTACCACTGGCTTTAAAGCAGTCAATCACCTTGACCCCTCCTACCTTACCTCTCTGATCTCCTATTACAATATAGCCTGGACACTTCGCTCCTCTAATGCCAACCTACTCACTGTACCTCATTCAGGACACTGGCCTCTCACTAATGTCTTACCAATTGCCTGAAATGCCCTCCCCCTTCATAGCCAACAGATAATCACTCTGTTCACCTTCAAAACCTTATTAAAAGCACATCTCCTCCAAATGGCCTTCCTCGTCTAAGCCCTCATTTCCCCTTCTCCCACTCACTCAGTGTTGCCTGATTTGCTCCCTTTATTCACCCATCCCTCAGCCTCACAGCACTTATGTACATATCGGTAATTTATTTATATTATTGTTTGCCTTCCCTCTAGACTGTAAGCTCACTGTGGGCAGGGAATATGTCAACCAACTCTTTTATTATGTTGTAATGTCCCAAGTGCTTAGTACAGTGCTCTGCACATATAAGTACTCATTAAGTACAATTAAATGATGATTGATCAAGCCAGTTGTGCATTGATTCAGAAATAGGATTAAGACCACTTCTCCCAAGCTCATTTATGAGACTGTCATGAGAAACATAATAAAAAATCTTACAGATGTCTAAAATAAATGTCTCATTGTATCATAAAAGAAAATTAAACTAGTTTTACATGATCTGGTTTTCATAAAGCCATGTTGATTATTTCAGAGTACTCTCAGGCCAACCTTCTAACTGTACCTCACTCTTGATTCTCCTGCCTCAGTAACCTCGCTCACACTATTCCATCAACCTGAAACTCTCTCTTGACCCCAGTCTGACAGACCACTGCTCTCCCCACCTTCAAAGCACTCCTACAATCCCAGCTCTTCCAAGTAGACTTCTGGATAAACTTCAAAATCCCAAGTCAAATCAACCAGGTTCCCCTACTTCTTACGTATTTATTTAAACAGTCTCTCAGCATTTGTGATTAATTATATAGTCCATGTATTCATTCTGTTTACCCCATTTGTACATATTTCTGGGTGTGTCTCCCTCATTAGACTGCACACTTCTTTTGAGCAAGTAAGTGGTTCATGTTCTTCTGTTGAACTTAAAGCGCCTAGAAAAATGAATCGCATCAGGTTTTCAATAAATACTTTCACCTCTATTACTACAGTGACAATCGATGCCATAAGTGCATGCACAGTAATGATAATAACGATGGTATTTGTTAAACACTTACATCAACTTGTTATCTGTGTTGTACAGGAGCCAACTCATGTTTTGGGAAGAAAGTTCCAAAATTCACATAAAGAAAGCATGTGCCATAGGAGAACTGAATGTACCTAATTCTCTTCTAGGGTGCTGCAAATTTATTGCTTGGTGATTTGCTCTAGTGTCTTCCAAAAGTTTTGTAATACCTTATTGAAAAGATGAAAACAGCATTTCAGCCTTTTTTAGTTGCCTCAGGACATTACCTCTCCTCCATGAGTTCTCAAAAAAGATGATTTTCTACAGTGACTTAAAACCATCCCTTCTGCCTAGTAGGAGTTTAATAGACTCCTACTATCAATCAGTCATTTAAGTATCAATCAATGAATCAAGTTCTTGGATGACTACAATATAATAGAGCTGGTAGACATGTTTTCTGTCTACAAGGAGCTTACAGTCTAGATAGGGAAACAGATATTAAAATAAACTATGAATAAGTACATAAGTGCTGTGGGACTGAGTGGATTGAATGAAGGGTACAAATCTAAGTGCAAGGGTGAGGCAGAAGGGAGAAGGAGTAGGGGAATTGAGGGTTTAGTTGGGGAAGTCCTCTTGGAGACATTGTGATTTTAATAAGGCTTTGAAGATGGGGAGAGTGATCATCTGTTGGATATGAAGGGGGAGGGAGTTTTTCAGGCCAAAGGCAGGACATGGGCAAAGGATTGTCTGTGAGTTAGATGAGATTATTCCCCACTGTATGCAGAACAACATTCTAGACACTTGGGGGAGCTTGTAAAAATGTTTAAAAAACCCCTCTCTCTCCTCAGAGCTTTTAATTTCATAGGGAAGGCATGCGTCAATCAATCTACTATAATTAAACATTTTATATATGTTTGTGTGTGTGTGTGTGTGTATAGTGGTCTTATGCTGATGAGTCATCTCTGGCCCATTAGCAACACCATGGACACATCTCTCCCAGAATGTCTCACCTTCATCTGCAGTGATTCCGCTATTTTATCCACAGAGTTGTCTTGGTAAAAATCCGGAAATGGTTTACCATTGCCTCCTTCTTCGCAGTCAACTTGAATCTCCACTCTTGACTCTCTCCCATGTCACTGCTTGACTCTCCCTCCCATAGTTGAAATCGGTAGAGTATTGGAAACTCTCCAGCTGCGACCCTGAGAGGGGTGTGTATGTATAAGCACAGTTAAATAAAGAGATAAAGAAATGGGAGAGTGCTAAGGTGGCTGTTGGAATGCTATGACCAGGCAGGAAGGGGGTTTAACCCAGGAATACCTGCTAGAAAAGGTGACTTTTTATGAGAAATTTGAAAGAAGGAAGGCACATAGTGTGGCAAAGTTTGGGCAAAAGACCTGAGCAGTCAGAGACAGGAAAGTCAGCGAAAGGGACATAATAAAGTCAACAATTCTTACCCCCTTCTCTTTTCCCACATTCCAAACAGTCCTGATTCTGTGCTCTCTTCTTTCCAGAGCCTTGGAGCATGTAGAAATAACGTTGATGTTCAAGGTAAAGCCACATCTATTTTGTTCCCTGCTTTATCTTTCTAGAACAAGGCATACCTACCTAAGCTAGAACTTCAGTCTGTGGTGTAAGCTCATCCTGTCTGTTATGCTGTTTACTTGGAAAGCAGCATAGCCTAATGGAAAGAGTATGAGCATGGGAGTCAGGACCTGGGTTTTTAATTTGACCCCACCCCTTGCCTGCTGTGCGATTTTGGGCAAGTTGCCTAACTTATCTGTGCCTCGGTTTTAATAAATGAGGATTCAAAACCCCTTCTCCAGTCTAAATAGATTATAAATCCCATATAGAACAGGGATTGTTTCTGAGCTGGTTGACTTGGGCTTACCCCAGTGATTAGGTAGTGCTTGACATTTAACAAATACCATAATTAATCAATCATTACTTCAAAACTGTGGTCCTGATCTCACTTCCCCTTCCTTCTGCTTTGTAATTTGATATATGTATAGAAAATCCAGGTGAACATGGGTAATCCTTGTCAGTTTACCTCCTTTTTCCTTGTACCCCCATTCAAATTTCCCATCTTTCTAACCTTACTTTAACTATGTTTCGGAGAACATGTCTTAATAGACTTTCTGGTCATTTCCTCAGCCACTATTCTAATGTTTTGCATGTTATGAGAACCTAATAACTATTAACGATAATAATAATGATAACGGTACTGTAATGGGCAGGGATGTGGAAATGTGATTGGACTGGAGATTATTTGAATCTGCAAGGCTGAATTAAATATTCAATGAGCAAGCGAAAGCAGTTTGCTGTACTGCATATGCTCAGATTGGCAAAAGCAATAGGTCTATTAATAACAATAATAATAATATAATAATTCTGCCCTTTACTTTCCATCCAAACTGCTACCATGTTAATACAATCTTTCATCCTATCCTGCCTGGATTACTGCATCAGTCTCCTTGCTGACCTCTGAGCCTCCTGTCTCTCCCCACTCTAGTCCACACTTCGCTCTGCAGCCCTAATCATTTTTCTACAAAAACGTTCAGGACATGTCACCCCACACCTCAAAAAACTCCAGTGGTTGCCCACCCACCTCTGCAATAAACAAAAACTCCTCACCATTGGCCTTAAAAGACTCAATCACCTTCCCCCCTCCTACTTCACCTTGCTACTCTCCTACTACAACTCAGCCCACACATTTCACTCTTCTAATGCTAACTTTCTCACTGTGCCTCGATCTCGCTTTTCTTGTCGTCCACCCCTTGCCATCGATCCCTCGCCCATCTCCTGCCTCTGACCTGGAAAACACTCCCTCCTCAAATCCAACAGACAAATATTCTCCCCACGTTGAAAGCCTTATTGAAGGCACATCTCCTCCAGAGAACTTCCCTGACTAAGCTCCCCTTTTCTTCTTCTCCCACTCCCTTCTGTGTAGCCCTGACTAGCTCCCTTTGTTCTTTCCCCCTCCCAGCCCTACAGCACTTATGTACATATCTATAATTTGTTTATATAAATGTCTGTCTCCCCTCCCTCTAGACTGTAAGCTCATTGTAGGCATGGAATGTGTCGGTTGATTGTTGTACTCTCCCAAAAGCTTAGTACAGTGCTCTGCACACAGAAAGTGCTCAAGAAATATGAATGAATGAATAATAACATGCAGTGGGTTTGCAGGGACTCAGTGGTTTATTCAATTGTATTTACTGAGCACTGATACTAAGTGCTCAGGAGGGTACACTATAACAATAAACAGACATTCGATCCCAGGATTGTGGGGTGTGAAGAATCTCCTTCTAAACTCCCATATTTCCTCAATCAATCAGTAGTACTTACTGATTCCTCCCTATGTGCCAAGCACTATACTAAGCACATGGGGTAATACAAAGCAACTGAGTTGGTAGACATATCGCCTGCCCACCAGGAGCTTCCCCCTGACCCCTGTATTCTCTGCTCCATGTGTAGCAGCTGAGACTCTCTTCCCAGACCAAGATAGAAGACCCCACTGCTCACTCCACACTGTCCTTATGCATGTGGAAAGAAATTTAGGTGCGGCAAAGGGACAGCCACCATGTCCCAGAGTAAAATGTTCCTCTATCCCCCTCAGATAACCCCCTAAAATCCAGAGCATCATCCTTCAGAATGACAGTGCAGAAGGTGACTTAAAGTCACTGCATTTTACCAGCCACACAAGCCATAAAGGCCTCCCTCTGTGAGTTTATAACAACCCATTCCCCCATCACTGAAAGCAGGGGTTGGAAATTCCCAAATAACTTTCAGTAGTATTTGGAAACTGGACCTGCCTCGAATTAATGGGTATCCATTTTAAATGACAACCCCAGGGAATGTGGAGCCTAATTTAGGTATCTAATTATTCCATATATTTATTTCTGGGTTTGGCTTTTAATACCGCATTGTCTCTCAACTCATTGCTTTGTTCTGCAGGATCTGTGTGCATCTGTTAACCCAATACTGTTTGTTTTAGTTATAAATTCCCTGAGGGTAGGGTGATGTCTATTCATTTTTCTTTGCACCATGCATGTTTCTGGTAGGAAATGCTGTTTGGTGATTATGATAACCAAGTGTTTACTGTTAGCTTTTGTCAATTTAAGAGAACCATCATCAACACAAGCTCCATCTCTCATAAATGAAATGGCTTGATCTGAAGAGAGTTAGAAAGCTGCTTGTTAGGAACTGGTCTTTTATAGTGTGTTCTTCAGGGGCATGATAGAATCTATTTTAAATGCTTTGGTGACAGGCATGTTAGATTAAGCTGCTGTCTATAGGAGGTCTGTTGTGCAAGAGAAACATATATGTGGCATTTCACTGAGGTCTGAATTCTCAAAGAGAGTCTGGGAGTACATGGTTTAAATAAAGATGGAGCAAAGGGACTCCCATGCAGCTTATTGGCTAAAACTGCTCTTCTGGTACCTTTCCATGTGACCTCTCCCCACGATATTGTCAGAAAATATGGTACCAATCCCCAGAAAGCCTCAGCCCTAGAAATTCTGCCCAGTGTTTTAGCACAGTAAGAATGTGCCAGCTATAGGAGAAAGGGATTAAGAAGACCAGAGTTTGGAGATAAAGCCGGGTAGGGCAGGGACCTAGAGGAGGCTGGGGCCATAGAGAGATGATCAGAAAGTTGGGAGGAGATGGAAAGAGATAGAGGAAGGAAAGAAGGGAAAGGAAGGAGGATGAAATATAGGAACTGGGAGGGACCTACTTTCTTCCCTCCTTCCTCTTTTATTTACTGCCCTTTGTTTTTTAGCCATCTTCCTCCATCCTTCCCTGTCACCAGCCATCCACACTCTAGGTCCATGGTTGTTTTAGGAGGAAAACTGAAACAGGTGAATAGTAAGGGAGGCAGCCTGGGCTCTTGGAAAGATCATAGAACTGGGCATCAGGAAAACTAGGTTAAGTCCCGAATCTGCCAATGGCTTGGTGTCTGACCTCGGACAAGTCACTTAAGCTCTATGTCTCGATTTCCTCCTCTGTAAAATGGGAATAAGATACCTGCTCTCCACACTTTTTCCTAAGGGACAGGAATTGTGTGGTATGGTAATCACGCAACTATCTTCTAGCAACTAGGACACTGATTTGTACTTTAAAAATACCCAAGAAGCAGCGTGGAAAAGTAGCGTGGCCTAAGGACAAGTAACATGGCCTAGTGGATAGATCACGGGTCTGGGAGTCAGAAGGACCTGCGTTCTAATCCTGGCTCTGCCATTTGTCTGCAGTGTGACCTTGGGGAAGTCACTTAACTTCTCTGTGTCTGTTTCCTCATCTGCAAAATGGGGATTAAGATGCTGTGCCCCACATGGGACAGGTACTATGTCCAATCTGATCAGCTTGTATCTAGACCAGTGCTTAGTTGAGTGCCTGGCAAAAAGTTAGTGCTTAACAAATAAAATGAAAGAAAAAAAAAACAAACTAAATTCTGCCACTTATTTAGATAATGTACTTCTGGTTGGGCCAGAAATTACCACCCCTACCCCTAAAGAGACTGTTGAGCTCTCTCTGTTTTAGAGGCAGTAAGAGCAGCAGATGCTGCTGATACTATTGATGCTGTGATTGTCACCTCAGCTGATTTCTACCCTATTTGCTGGGCAAAGATAGGACCTGAATAGGCTCACCTCCATTTCCTCCTGTTTGCTTCTCCTGTTGTTTTTTTTTTTTGATACTTGTACAGATTTTTCAGGTGAATATGGGTAATACTTTCTGTTCACTTCCTTATTACCTTGGATCCATCCTCCTCAAATTTCCCTAGTCTATCCTCCCCAGTTTTGATTGTGTTTCAAGGACCATGTCTCAACTGATTTCCTCAGGATTTATTTTAGTTTTGTACTTTAAAAGAGCATGGTAAATGTTAATAATCATAACAATAACGACAGCAAAATAGGACTGAAATGGGCAAGACTGGTAGATGCGCCCATTTTTGGACTGGTGAGTGATGGGACAAAACTCCAAAGGTTTGACTGTCTTGGTCAAACTGGGACTAGGGTTCACCTTAGTGGGGAGCATTCAATTTTGGTTGTTAGAGATTCCAATAACCAACACCCCACCCCCACCCCCTCTCCCCCCAAAATCAATGGCTTCTGGATGCATCTCCACATATATCTTTATATCCCAGATATACACCCAGGGCAATTAGTCTTTCCTGGAGGAGAAATATCAACCTTTCCAAGGCATCAGGATTCCTTAAACTAAAATATCCACTTTGGCCTGAATGATTAATATTATCAGTTCAGATGGATCCCTTAATCATTGCTCCCACCCTCTCCTTCATTCCCTTTTGCAGAGAATGTGGCTGTTATATTGTTGTACTGCCCCAAGCACTTAATATAGTGCTCTGCACACAGCAAGTGCTCAATAAATATGATTAACTAACCTATGCTGTGGAGACCTAGTCTCTGAAGGAATATTAAACTAGATCAGCATCAGGATTCTGGGTTTAAAAGGGCACAGTAAGGGTTATCTAACCCCTCACTCTGTACACCATCCCACTGTCTTCAGACTGATCTGACTGATTTAGTATGTTACTATAATTAGTCAGAAGAAGGGTTTACCAGGGGCAAGCATAGTTTAGGAGTAAAAAAAAATTCAGAAGAAAATTCCATTTGGAACCTGAATCTGATTGGGGCAATCATCCTAAGAAGCATGCATCTAACATTGTCAGGGTCTTCACTGTGCAGCCAAGACCTTTGGAGTGACTTACCACTAATTTTTCTGCTGAGGTTGAGTCTGTCCTGAGAACCCTGAGGTTAGTCTGTCTGCCTGATTGACAGACTGCTTTAAAAGCCTTTCCAAAAACATCCCAGCCCTGCCCATCCACTGCACTGACACGCTGGAGACCTTGGGGTGGTCGTCAAAGTCCATCTAGTGTAGGGAGAGTGGTGGGGGTAGAAGGAGTGTCACCATCTGTCAATTGGGTGGACTCCCAAATCAATCAAGAGAGATCCAAGAGGACACTATTTCAGGCCAAATTCACCCTGTCTGTGCAGTTCTAAACTACTACTATTCAGCCCTGCTGAACTGAGAAAACACCCACCTATTGCAAATGTCATTATCATTAGCTTGCAAACAAAGTCAATCAGGATAGCAATGTTAAGAACCAGGTGCATTCTGGGAATTTGCGCCCCTCCCCCCATCTAGACTGTAAGCAAATTGAGAGCAGATAATGTATCTGTTTTTTGTTGTATTATACTCCCCTAAGCACCTAGTACAGTGTTCTGTCCACAGTAAGCAATCAATAAATGTGATTGAATGAATGAATTAACTTTTTTCCATCTGTCAGAATTTCACATGCTCCGCCTTGAGGGAGGAATTCAAGGGCAAGATCTGTGTCTTTTTCTTTCATTGTTCCCAAACAAGTGCTTAGAACAGTTTCCTGCCCACTGTAGGCACTAAAATATTAGTGAATAAATGAATGAGTGAATGAAGAGGCTAGGCTTGTGCTCAGCACCTCTGGCCTTTTGAAACTGATGAATGTCCCAGAACTGAAAAGACTCTGAAATGTCCTGCCAGATACAAATCTTGCCTTTTTCTCTCATAGAAAATAAAATGGATAAAGGGAATATTAGATATGCATAATTGAAAAATAAGGTAATTAACATCTCTTAGGGAATTTTTTTAAAAATGATTGATGCCTAGCCCAGAGAAAAAATCTCTTTTGTCCATATCTTTTTTTTTTCAGAAGGATAACAGTTCACGCACTGGAAGGCATGCCAAGAAAATCAGATTTAACCTTTGTTGATTTTCTAAAAAGTCTCTGGACTAAATACCTTGTCAATGAGAACAATGAAAAGTCTATAACGCACCACTCCAAAGACCTTAGCTGGCAAATCTGAGAAGCTATGGTCCTCCTGAATCTTTAATCTACGATAGATTTTCAGACTAATATTCAAAGTCAAGTACAGAGAAATTTCCCACCCTCCATCCAAACAAAATGAAGTCGGCTTTGACTCTGCAAAATGTCGATGAATTCTTCAGAGTAAATCAACCCTGTCAGCCTGATGTGGAACCGTCACCTACTTGTGACATAATATAATATGAAATGATATTGAACAACATGCGTTTGGCACTAAATTGTTAGCGGGTTTTAGCTTTGACAGCAGCACGTTTATTGCTTTAATCCCAAGGTCTTTTAACCCTCTTTGACATAAATTGAGGTTGGCTTTTGTGGAAAAAAACCCTCCACTTTACTTTCTCTTCCTTTACCTAAAACTGCTTTTAACAATTTATGCTCATACAGCAGACACTCATTTTGAGTGACAAAAAGAAAAAAAGATCTATTAGAATAGAAGGAAAAAAGGGTCAATTTAGGTTAAGCAGTATATGTCTCTTTTGGTACATATGTCACAGCTTTCTTCAGGTGAATATGAATATTAAGTCGTAGTAATGCATAGCTCTGGCAAAATAAAACAAGTTCTTGGTATATGGCTAAGACATGGATGACGTTAGCCGTCGGAAGAAAAAAGCCTTATAATCTGAAACAGGAGTCCTTTTTCCGTCGATGCAATTTAATTTACTTCTAAATGTGAATCTGTTTCTTTTCTCCAATCTTCCTAAGTGATCAAAGGAATCTCTTCCTTTATCCAAACACTTTCAAGCAAGTGGTTTAGCAAGTATGACATCGAGTAAGACTCTAAAATAGATACATTATATACACATAATTGTAGTGCTGCAGAGTAGGTTCGGCTGGGAGTACATGACTCTATGTCTGCTGTTTGAAGCTCTTTGTTTTGTTCTGAAAGGAAAGATTCATTGTCAGTTTTGTGACAACTATCTTTTCTTGGCATTTGCTGAGTATGTTGTCAAAAAAAGGAGACACCCTTCATCCACGCTAGAATATCAATTCCCATGTTCAGAACTGCCATCCAGTGAGTATGGTGGACTACAGATTTTGAAAAGTGTTAGAGATACCTGCACTCTCTTTAAGAGATCGTTAGATGTCTTATGGGAGCTATTTCTAGATGGTTTAAACTTGCTCAAAATTTCTTCCCTCAACTTAATAATAATAATAATAATAATAATGACATTTGTTAAGCACTTTGTGTCAGGCACTGTTCTAAGTGCTGGGGTGAATACAGGTGAATTAGGTTGGACATAGTCCCTGTCCCACATGGGGCTCACAGTCTCAATCCGCATTTTATAGATGAGGTCGCTGAGCCAGAGAGAAGTGAAGTGACTTTCCCAAGGTCACACAGCAGACAAGTAGAGGATTCGGGATTAGAACCCATGACCTTTTGACTCCCAAGTCTGTGCTCTAGCCACTATGCCGTACTACTTCTCTACCTAGACCCAAGTTCCAATCATTACCATCAGGCTGGTCAGTTATTCAAGGCTTCATTTCATGTTCATTCAGCAAAATAGCCTGGTTTTGGATAAGTGGGAATATTGTTCTCATTTAATTTGAAATTCAAATACAGCTTTGGTACAAGAATTCTTTAATGTTGTTGTAAGATGTTTTCCTTCTATTTGACCCATTTTATTTCTCCAAATGACCATAAAACATTGAACAAGTTTTCTTCAGAAGCCCACTAACCTTAGGAGTTCATTGATGTAAGGTTTTAAATCCCACTGAGGGCTGAAGTGAAGAAAGGATCACACAGAAGGAAATTTATTCTAACACTAATTAACTCCTGTCAGCTTCTGCGAACACACCAGAAGACTCTTGGGCTGAGCCGAGAGATGTCGTCTTACATTGGTCA
The DNA here is from genome assembly GCF_004115215.2 of Ornithorhynchus anatinus. Taxonomy (NCBI): domain Eukaryota; kingdom Metazoa; phylum Chordata; class Mammalia; order Monotremata; family Ornithorhynchidae; genus Ornithorhynchus; species Ornithorhynchus anatinus. The sequence continues at coordinate 29,285,998 of NC_041738.1, read as the reverse complement.
TCTCTTTTAGGCCGTGGTTTCAAGAAAAAATGAAGCATTGCCTGGAGATGCACTCATTTCCAAATGGGAGTGTTCTAACAGCCCAGTACATTTTAGTGGAGAAGATACTGGCATCTTCTCAAAGGTCTGCTTGGTGGGTGAAAATATTCTTATACATTTCAATTCCTCCTGTGGCCTCTCCTCCTCTGATTTTCAGTGGTTGGTACATTTTAAAAATATTGGATGTGCAATTATATCTAAAAACAGAAACTGATAGATTGAAAACAATTCATTTGGGCTGTTGATACTCTCCTCAATATTGTACTTTCAGAAAAAATGAATTTTAAGTTTTGCAAAGATTATCTCGTCTATACTTGCCTTATAAGTTCTTATTAGGTAAATCTTTAATGGTATTGAATTTGACGAAGCCAGAAACCTCATGAAACACCTGCAAACTAATTCTGACCTTTTTATAATTGAAATCAGTTAGGATTTCAAACAGGGAAATGCAACCAGTTTAAAAAAGAAAATGCTGATAGGCACACGTTGCACTAGATTTTTCTGGAGATTGCCTGAAAGAAAGTTAAAAGCTGTGGGAAGCTTCAATGACATTTCCAGGGTACTATTGTTCTACGTGCTAGATTACTACCCCAGTGTTCAAAAATTTCTGTTCTAGGCAAGGGACATTTATTATCATAGGTTTTGGAACGAGGGTCAGGGAGCATGTGTTTTAAGAATACAAATGACTATCTGCAGTCTCGCATTTCCTCCTGTCTTCAAGACATCTCTGTTTGGATGTCCTGCACACCCTCAAACTTCACATGTCCAAAACAGAACTCCTGATCTTCCCCCCAAAACCCTGTCCTCGCCCTGATTTTCCCATCACTCTAGACAGCATCACCATCATTCCTGTCCCACAAGGCCATATCTTTGGTGTCCTTGACTCACTTACCTCTCTCATTCAACCCACCTATTCAAATTACCACTAAATCCTGTCAGTTCAACCTTCACGGTATCACTAAAATCCAACCCTTCCTTTCCATCATTGAAATTGCATCAATCTATGCACTTATTTTAGCCTCCTTGCTGACCTCCCTGCCTTCTGTCTCTCCCCACTCTAGTCCATACTTCACACTGCTGCCCAGATAAATTTTCTACAGAAATGTTTAGTCCATGTTTCCCCACTCCTCAAGAACCTCCAGTGGTTGCCCATCCACCTCCACTTCAAATAGAAACTCCTTACCATTGGCTTTAAAGTATTCAATCACCTTGTCCTCTCCTACCTCAGCTTATTTTTCTCCTATCACAACCCAGCCAGCGCACATCACTCCTCTAATGTCAGCCTACTCACTGTACCTCAATCTTGTCTATCTCTCTGCTGACCTATCATCCACATCCTGACTCTGGCTTGGAACCCCCTCCCACTTTATATCCAATAGGCAATTACTTCCCCCACCTTCAAAGCCTTATTGAAGGCACATCTCCTCCAAGAGGCCTTTCCTGACTAAGTCCTCATTTCATTTTCTCCCACTCCCTTCAATATCACCCTGATTTGCTTCCTTTATTCAATCCATCCCTCAGCACCTCAGCACTCGTGTATCCATAATTTATATTATTGTCTGCCTCCCCCTTAGACTGTAAGCTCATTTAGGGCAGGGAATGTGTCTGCTTGCATTATTATAATACCAACTCTGTTACATTATTCGATTGTACTCTCCCAAGCACCTAGTATAGTGCTCTGTGCACAGCAAGCACTCAATAAATCTGATTGATTGAGTGATTGGACTTTTGTCTTAAACAGTATTTGGTGACAAATAGTGTTAGCAAATTCTTAGAATGCAAAGGAGGCAGACAGGGAGGCTGCCCTCTGAACAGTTTGTAAAGATGTTTTTCCAAAGATGATTTCCACTGAATCCACACCAATTTTGGTCCATGAAGGGCAGACATAACATGGCAGGCCAGACATTTCATATTCCGTCTGATTTGGCACAGCCCCTTTGGATTCCTCTTCAGGGGAAGATCACAATCAAAATGGAGGACGTAAGTAACATTGGGAGGAAGTTTTAAGTTGTGCAGAAAGGGATCCCGGGGTCTCTTTCATGGCCTTTCTTTGGATACATTTTAGGTACAGCCAACTATTGCACTAAGTAGTGGCAGTCGCTTTTTTAAAGCCCAAGCACCTAATCCCGTTCTTGGGATAACGACTCTCTCTCTGCCCTCATTTCCCTATATTAAAATGAATTTGCCACTTTCTCCTCTGTGGGTTCCACAACATGTTTTCAGAGGATTTACACCAATGGAAGCAGGAAGTGTCTAAACCAAATATCAGACCCCAGATTCATTGTCCTTAGTATTGTACCTAATCATAAAGCATTAGGATCGAATCTTGCTCACCGTTCCTCATGCACGACTCCCATTGATTTCAATAGGAGTTGCACATGAGTAACTGAGGGCAGAATTTGGCCCTAAATTATTCGTTTGATTACTTTCCAGTTTCCCATTATATTTAAACAGGTATTGTATTACCATCCAGTAATCACCAGCAGGAACTGATTTAAAATCCAATATACAATGCCCACATACAGTAACTCTCTAAAGAAGCTGTATTTTAACCACTTTAAAGTTACTTTCATTTCCAACTACTGCTCCCTGCATGTGCAAAAGGGAAGTGAAAACGAATGGCTAAACACCACTCTAGCTTCAGCCATCCAGAAGGAGCAACAGAAAGGCAAACTTCCTAGCGAATTGATATAATACGTAATAATCTATAACCTGAGGATAATAAATTCAGGAAACCAAACCAATAAATTACTCCTAATAGTTGGCCCATTATACTATGAGTTTTCTCAAAGGACATTAATAAAATTGCCGTTTCCATCAAGACTAGCTTTCCGCGGAGCTCTGGCTTCCAGAGTATTGCAGTTCAGAGATGATATGTCCAACCCAGTTTCTGCCATGGTGTAAAATGATGAATCCAAGAATAACAACAGAGGAAAAATGTATATACATTAGTAGGGCTGAGTAATGGAGTCACTAGACTGATTATTTACTATAAATCAGAACTTTTAAAACCTGCTATTTTAAGCCTGTAAAGGCAATAAATATAGAGTTCAGGTCTATTCTCCTCCATTCTGTTTAATCCTCAGGATGATCGCACCAAAGACCAGCAGCTTGTCTCCTGGAGAATGGCCTAATTGGTTGATGATGATGCTTTCATGTATAATTCCAACTTGCCTATTTTCTCCCAGTACTTAGTATAGTGCTCTGCACAGAATAAGCACTTATTAAAAACTATTACCATTTCACCCTGACACCTACATTCAGGACAGTTCTAGTTGCTGTCATCCCTCTGTAGCCATTGTTCCTGTAGTAAGGCAGAAGGAACTACGATTAGGAAATATCTTTACCTAAGAGGAGGTCTAAACCTGTAGAAAAAAGGACTTCTCCAGAGGAAGATAGCAGTTCCACTCACTCTTATTTCTTAAACTTCTTTCTTCAACCAGCACTTAAATAGAGTCAATAAAGGCCCCACTGCCTTTCCTTCACCATTCTCTGATTTCCACAGGCTCTACGTGAGTATACATTCTTAGAGCAGTTTCCTAATCTGAAAACTGGGGATATTACCCTCCTCTCTTTATGTTACAGGGCCAATGTGAGAGTAAAAATGAGCTAAAGAAAACAAAACATTGCATGCTGGGTGGGAGAACATGAACTCAAAATTTAAGTTTGTGATCCATCCTTCTGGGAAAATAACATCTAGTGGCAGAATTTATAGAACACCTGTCCTTACGGAGCTTACAGTCTTATAGAAGAGACAAACATAGATAAATTATAAAAATATAATAGGGACAAGAGTAAAAACATAAATGCAAATGAGGAAAATAAAAATAGGCAGTTGAAACAATCAGTAAATAAAATGGATATGATGCTGATGGTAGCTGATGGAATGATATGAAGAGGAAAGTGGGCATTAATCAGGAAATACCACCTGGAGGAAGTGACTTTGAAGGCAGGGCAGGGTGTGGTTTGGCTTACCAGCATACTTCGTTCCCATCAACTCCTAATTCTGCTTCCTTCTGTAGTGGAAGCCATTCTCTCTTTTTTTCAAAAATCAATTTATCATGCAATCTCAGATACAAGAATCTTTTTTCATCTAGAAGAAAGATTTGGAGAGTAGACTTGTAGCCACAGCTATGTCACCATGGGCCAATCATTTTCCCTTTCACTGCCTGCATCTACACTTGTAAAATTAAATTAACATTCCTTTATTTTCCATCATCTTAGGAAAGCTGTGAAGATAAATGAGGTAACATATATAAGAGAGTTTGAGTTCCTTGAAACAAAGGTTTGTTTGCTTGTTTTCTTCAGTTTCCTACAAGATAGCTTATTTTTACTCTCACACTGACTCTAACATAGAGAAAGGAGGGGGTAATACCATCCCCAGTTTACAGATTAGGAAACAGACCATAGTAAAGTGATTTGCATAGAGTGGTGCTTAATAATCAATAAATGGTATTTGTCAAGCTCTAACCGTGCCCAGATCACTGAACTGTGTTCTAAGAGCTTGGGAGAGAACAATAAATGAGCCTGTTGTTGTGTAGGGATTGTCTCTTTTTGTTGCCAAACTGTACTTTCCAAGCACTTAGTATAGTACTCTGTACCCAGTAAGCGCTCAATAAATATGATTGAATGAATGAAAATGTGTAGAAATAGTCAGTGCCTTCTTATTACTACTAAATGTATATAAATCATCAGTTATAGGTATGGCCCAAGAAGTTGAGTGAAGTCCATGTGGAGGGAGATCTCTTTAACTCCTTTTCGCTGCTAACTTTTCCCAATCTCCTCCTCATCTATAGAGGTTGGATGTCTTCATGCAGCCATCTCTGAGATTCTGCTTTCTCTAAGTGGGGAACCAATCAACAGAGAATGATCATTTTTCTTTTTGACACCAAAAAACTCAGCTCCTTATTTCATTCTGAGTGGTCTTGTATCTCCCTCATTTATATCATGTGCATCACTCTTTTGGTTCCATTTTTTCTAAGGAACAATATATCTCATAAATGCCTTGTGTTTTATTTAAAAGAATTGGCTCTCTAATGCTATATAACAATCAATAAATAATATCAGAACTGAGAAACAGTAAAAAAACCCAGGAAAATAGAGAAAAGGTGACGAGTTAGAAAGTGACAGAAGTATTGGCTATAAAAAACTGTTGAATGCTCCTCTTGTAAATATTTCAATATATAGATCCAATACATTATGGGTCCCTAAAACTTCACAAATGTAAGATTTTCAGTTCAAGGCAAATAAATACCTCTGTCCCCTATCACCTTCTGAGAGGTACAGAGTAAAATTCAGCAGCTGAGCAGAAAAATAAGATGACTGACTCACCTCTCTTGGGAATAAAACAAATATGTGGATTTTGACCCATTTACAATCATTTCAATTTTTCATGCTTCCTTAAAATAACTTGCTTTATCATGCATTGCAAAGAGCAAGATCAAACACACCAACATAAAACATTGGTTTGGATGCAACCTAACTTCAGAATCAAAATAGCCTAAGTATTCCTGATTCCTTTCAGTTTTAAGAATTCATTTAACATTCTCTCACTCCAAACCACTGTCCCTGGCTCAGTCAGTTTACTGGTTCATTTGGGTAAATGCACTTTTCATTCTGTTTACATTCAAGTTTAAATTATCTCCTGAAACCAACCCTCAGGAGCAGGAGTCACTATTTAGATTAATAGTCATAAAAATAATATTTGTGGTATTGATTAAGCACTTATTAGGTGCCAAGCACGGTACTAAGCACTGGGGTAGATATCAATTCAGTCACATTCCCCATCCCACATGTGGCTGATAGGCTAAGAGGGAAGGGAGGGAGGTATCTATCCCCATTTTACAGATGAGGAAACAGAAGCTCAGATAGTTTTATTGATTTGCCCAAGGTCACACAATAGGCAAGTTGTGGAGCCAATATTAAAACCGGGGTCTCTTGACTCCCAGGCCCATGTTCTTTCTTGTAGGCCACGTTGCTTCTTTGAACCTCCCAGTTGGACTCACTGCTCACAGAATTGGTGGAAGTTCTCCAACAGACTTACTCTCATAAAACTCCTTAAGGGAAAGGGAGTTTGGAACAAATTGTTTTAGTCCTCCAGCACCTCATAAGTAAGTTTCTCAGCCAGTCTCCCTGATCAACCAATGGATAGATGCAGGAGCAGCATGGCCAAGTTGAAAGAGCACAGGCCTGGGAGTCAGAGGACCTGCTTTCTAATCCTGGCTCTGCCAGTTCTTTTCCGTGTGACCTTGGACAAGTCACTTTACTTCTCTGGGCCTCGGTTTCCTCATCTGTAAAATGGGAATTCAATAATTTTTCTTCCTCTACTTAGAGTGTGAGCCCCTTGTAAAACAAGGACCACATCTGTCCTGATTATCTTGTATCTACTCCAGTACTTAGAAGAGTGCTTGACTCATAGTAGCATTAAAAATATAATAATGATAATAACAATAACCTGTATCATGTTCAGCAGTGTTCCGCCCCACTATTTTGGCTTCCTGGTAGAGAAGATGGTTTTGTGTATGTCAGTGTGTGATAGTGTGGTTTGTGGGCATGTGTGGTGTGAAAGTATGTAAATGAGGGGGAATGGACATGTGAACAAGTCACGAATAAAAGTGTGAATGAATGTGAATCAGTGACTGGGGGGGATCCAATTTTGTCATTTCCCTACACTTACCCTGTTATGAGACCCTTTTCCCCCTGAGCCTACTGATCTCTGCCTTGGGTCTCCCCTGATCTGGGTGTCCCCTCCCTAACCTAAAGCCTCTAAAATCATCAGATGGCTGTCTTTCTTTTCCATCTCCAATTCCCTTCTTGTCTTCTGTTCACCACATCTTGTTCTGCCTCACCTCTTCCCCTCACCACCCACCATCAACTGTACCTTCTGAAGCCTCATCCTCATTTGGTGCATTGCCCTACCCCACCATCCCAACAACAGGGTTTTGCTGTACTCACTGAAAACCTTCCCTTCTTGGGGGAAAACTCCTCTCCAACCTGGACCTGTTTCTGATTTACTCCAACTTCTTACCATCACCGACACCTCCAATTTTCTAACGACATTTTGGTTCTGTCATGCTCACTTCCCAAATCCAGCTGCATATCCCCTACTACAGCCTACAGAGGATTTAACAAAAAAACACCCAGCTACTCAAGTCCTGCCATCTGGGGCCCACCAGGCAGGAGAAAGGCTGCTACATCCCCTTACCACTGGGGCCTCCATTATCCCTAATAATAATAATAATAATTCTGGTATTTGTTAAGCATTTACTTTGTGCCAGGCACTGTATTAAATTCTGGAGTAGATAAAAAGTAATTTAATTGGTTACAGTTCCTGTCCCATATAGGCCTCACAGTCTTATTCCCCATTTTTCAGATGAGGTAACTGAGGCACAAAGAAGTTGTTACTTGTCCAAGACCACACAGCAGACAAGTGGCAGAGCCGGGATTGGAACCCAGGTCCTTCTCACTTTCAGGCCCGTACTCTGTCAGTGCTGCTCCAGCCCTGGAAGAACTCAGTCACTGGTAGAGTGAGTCCTCTGCCATCTCCCTTTCATCCGACCTCCAGGGGTCACCAGGAAGCTAATCCAACCTTAGGGACAGAGATCCTCATATGTGGTAAATTTGTCAAGGTTGAATGGTTTAGAGGCAGCTTCACTAAGCAATTATTCACTTCTTAGACTCTATTTGGGCATTCCTATTATGTATTCCTTCAGGGCCCCTGATGCAGAATAGAGGCCATCTCACTCCCATGTCACTGAGACTCCAGCCTGGAGAAGGACTCAAACATGGATAGGATGAGGCCTTCTCAACTTTCTGATCATTGGTAAGGTCATCACTGTGTTTAGAGTTGTGACTTCTGTGACCGTTGGTCTGAACCATGAGGAACCTGGAAATTCGCTGTTCCTGTAGTATTTATGATCATCCTTGTCTTTTATATTTTTGTTTTCATCTTTCCTTTTGTGTCCCTTGATAACACCTCCCTCTCTCACCTGCTTTTTTTAGATTGTGATCCCTTTGGAGACTAGGGACCGTGCCTGTATAATACTAATAATTATGATATTCACGTCTCCCCACTCCCACCAATGAGTGCCCATCCATCTCCACATCAAACGAAAACTCCTTACCTTTAGCTTTAAGGCAATCAATCAGCTCTTCCCTTCCTACTTTACCTCACTGATGTACTACAGACCCATCATTCAAATTTATTAAGCACTTACCGTGTGCAGAGCATGGTACTAAGTGCTTGGGAAAGTAGAATACAACAATAAACTGTGACATTCCCTAACCACAACAAGCTCACAGTCTAGAGAGAGGAGACAGACACCAATACAAATAAATACAATTACAGATATATACATAAATGTCATGGGGCTGGAGCAAGGGGAAGAGCAAAGGAGTATTGAGGAAAAGTGGGTCTCAGTCTGGGCAGGTCTTTTGGAGGAGATGTGCCTTCAGTGAGGCTTTGAACTGGGGGGAAAGTAGTTGCCTGTCGGATTTGAGGAGGAAGGGCATTCCAGGCCAGAGTCAGGATGTGGGCCAGGGGTCGGCGGCGAGACAGGTGAGATCGAAGCACAGTGAGAAGGTTAGCACATGTTTCACTCCTCTAACACCAATCTACCCACTGAACCTTGATCTTGTCCATCTCTCCAGTGACCCCTTGCTCATATCCTCTCTCTGTACTGGAACTCCCTTCTCCTACTTATCTAACGTACTACCACTCTCTCCATCGTCAAAGCCCTACTAAAATCATATCTCCTTCAAGAGGCATTCCCTGACAGATCCTTCATTTTCCCACTCTATTTGTTGTCCCCTCTTCCTCCCCTATGATCTCGGGTGTGTACCTCCTTAGCACTTTGATATTCACTTCACCCAGGGCCCCACAGCACTTATGTGCATATGTTTATATTCTGCCATTCCCCTTTCTGTAATTTATTTTAATGCTGGTCTTCCCTTCTCTACTGTAAGCTACTTGTGGGGGAGAAACTATGTCTAACAACTCTATTGTGTTGTACTTTTCCAAGTTCTTAGTGCAGTGCTCTGCGCATAGTAAGTGCTTAATAAATATCATCTATTACTGATTGTTTTGGAGAATTCAATAAGGTTGGTAAACATGATCCCTGCCCTCAAGTTTCAGTCTAACAAGGGAGACAGATATTAAAATAAATAAAGCTGAAGGAAGCAACCTAAAAAAGAAGGATATGTACATAAATGCTGTAGGGGTGTGGGTGTGGTGAGTATCTAAATGTATAGGGAGTGGGACTAAATTCATGGATAAACAGCAGGAAGGGAAAATATGGCCAGGGAATGAGCGATGAGTCATGGGAGGGTTTCTGGAAGAAATATGACTTTAGTAGGCCTTTGAAGGCGGGGCAAGTGCTGGTGTGTTGGGTGAGTAGCCAAAGAGAATTCCAGTCAGGATGGAGGATGTGAACAAGGGGGCGACTGCAGGTGAGGTGAGATTGAGGGACAATGAATAGGTTGATATTAGAGGGCCAAGTGTGTAGGCTGGGTTATCAAGGGAGAAGAGTGACAGTGGAGGAAAGGAGGAGAGCATACTTAGTTCCTTGAATCCTATGGTGAGGAGTTTCTGCTAGATGCCAAGTTGGGAGAGCAAACATCAGAGACACTTGAGGAGTAAGGAGATGCATGCAGAACAATTGTTTTAGAAAATCTGGACAGCAGAGTGAAGTATGGTCTGAGGAGGGGAGAGGCTAGAGGCAGGAAGATGAGTGAGGAAGCTGATGCTGTAGTTAGAGAGGGAATATGTCAAGGGCTCGAACCTGTGTGGTATGTTTTTGGGCAGAGAGGAAGAAGCAAATTCTGGAGATGAGGGACCACGAGGATAAATGATGTGCCCAAGAACAAACACAAGTTTTGACTCACAGCCTCGTGCCCTTTACCTCAGCCTAGCCTGCATCTGTACTGCTTGCTGGGTGCCCTCCTTTATGCCAACCACAATACCATTAAGCCAGTCCAATTCAACTGGCTGAGCAAAGTTTCCAATACCGTGAGCCAAATCACCCAGATGAGCTTTGTTCCATGCCCCAGAGCTCAGCAAAGTAAAACTCGGAGCAGGAGAGAAAGGAAATGTCAAACAGTAGAGATTGAGTCTTCCCTGGAAAAGGCATCACTTGTAGCCAAAACACATCCGCTCATTCATTAATATTTATTGAGTGCCCACAGGGTCCATGGCACTGAACAAGGAGATAATGGTCCACCCGCTGAATCTTTGGGCCATCCGTCAGAGCCCTGAGATTTACTTGATTGCCAAGGTGTAGCAGAGAGGATAAATGATCTTGAACCATTGCATCAAACATACCAGGCCTTAGAGAAAAACATCTGTAATGGTATTTATGCTTGGAAGCCAACAGCTCCCCAAAAGAGAGATTTCCCCCACACCCAATCTCTATCACTGCTTTTTAAATGTGGATACTTAGGCCAAGTGATTCCAGGTAACTGAAATACAATAGGCTCTCTCTACTCCTACCTAAATTTGCTCCTCTCCCATTGCAACCCACCCTGGACACTTCACTCTCTAACACCAACCATCTTACTATGTCTCAGTCTCCTCTTTTTGGCCATTGACTCCTCCACCAGGACTCCCTCTCTCTTAATATCTGGCTGACCACCTTTTCCCCATCCTCAAAGTGCTGCTAAAATCACATCTCTTCCAGGAAACCTTCCCCGACTAACTTCTCATCTCTGCACCCTATTTTCTGTGTCACCGATGCATTTGGATCAACCACCCACTTAAGCATTTTGATACCCATCCCGCCCCCAGCCACACAACACTTCTGTCCATATCCTTATGCTCTTCCCCTTCCTCTGTTTGTAATTTAATGTCTGTCTCCCCACACTAAAATGTAGGCTCCTGGAGTCTACCAACTCTATTGTACTTTCGCAAATGCTTCGTACAAGTGCTCTGCAAACAGTAAGTACAGTTGATTGCCAATCCAAGAACCATTCTCTTCAAAGATCACTTTGATCATAAATGGGATTTTAGAAGGAGAGAGGGGCCACACAACCCGTTTCCTTTCTTAGTGTGCTAGACCAGGTGGAATGAGCATGGCACGAGGCAAAAGGAGACGAGTTCTAGTCCCAGTTCTGCCGTTTGCCTGAAAGTATGTCCTTGGGAAAGTCACTTTAGTGTTCTGTGCCTCAGCCAGATTGTGAGCCTTGTGTGGGACTGGGATCGGATCTGATCTACTAATTTTATGCCTATAACAGTGTATGTTTTCCACTAAGCACTTTATCAATATCAAAGTAATGATTATCGCAGAAGGGAAATTTGTTTTGTGTAAGAAAAAATATTCCTGAAGATTAAAGCAATGGGATATGGATTCAGAGTCAGGTGGAGGAAGCCTAGATTCAGGAGGAAGATATAGAGTCCATTCTGCCCAGGGTCTCTCTCCTGCCCTATTTTTTTAATTTTTATTTTACCGAATCGGGAATAGAGCTCCAGAGAGCAGAGGCTTCACCAAGCCTGCTCTGCGGCACATGTAAGGAACGAGGTTTTTGATGCTCAGTTCTCCACAGTGACCCAAAGCCCAGTTGAAGACTAAGACCTTTTTGATTTTTGATAACATGTGCCACACACATTATTCCTTCATTTTCAATGAAATCAATAAAATCCTGCCTATGCAATTACCTGATTTCAAGTATCCTACAAGCTGAAATTTTTCTCCACTGACAAGCAAAGACTTGGAAGGGGGAAAAGACAAATATTTTCTAGGCATTTAAGACCAGATTCCAATAGTGTGAAAA